>NW_015505583.1:635355-638411 GCF_001515645.1 Sinocyclocheilus grahami | reverse complement strand
TTTTTTTTTTTGGAACTGATTGATTGTATGCCTCGTTGAGTGAACATAAGGCCTGTGATCAATCAGAAACACCAAATCTGTGTTATTTAAATGAAAACACGTTAACAAAAAGACTGAATCCAAGATTTGGCAATAATATAGCATAACAAAAGGTTTACAACCAATTTTTAAAAGACGTGTCATTTTTTGACACCAAATTAGGTAAACGATTTTCAGCAAAGCACAAGAGATAAAAATTACTCAAGAAAATGGCACAATACTGCATTAGCTTGCATTATTCACAAAACTAATATAACTGATTATTTTACTAAATGGCAATCTATGTATATAAAATGTGCTTTGTAATAGGCAGACAGACCTGAAAATTAAAACTGAAAGTGCTAACAGCGTTAAAGACTTGGTAAATGTTTACACAATTATACAAGATGAAGCTCAATCATGCAATCTTTAATTGAACACAAGCACTATGTTAGTGAAAAAGACACCAAGGCTTCTGTTTCAGCATTAGGAACCGTATTGAGCAACAAACAAAAATGTATTGAGCCTGAAATTAATATCTAAATCATAACACATTGTCAAATGTCTGCAAAAAATTTTTTTTGTTTTATATTCTATTGCGTGATCAGACTCTGGAAACAATTACTAACAGTTCCCTGATGGATGAAAAGTGATGTTTTGACCAGCGGTAAACCACATTCTTACCGCCACCATAACTTGCCACAGATATAACGACCTTGCTCGCAAAGCTGATTCAGAGGTTTTCCATGCAGATTTGATGGAGACCCCCTCTCTCAGGGCTTCCCTCGGGGCACGGAGACCTTCTCTGGAGCTTGTTGGAGAGAAGGAGCTTTATGTGTCTCATGGTGAGTCATTTGAGTGTAAAACCTTCCACTGCTGGAGACCACAGTCTGCTGACAGCTCACTTTTCAGTCTGTAATGAACCCACTTTCTCCACACATGTAGAACAATTTTGACCGTAAGCTTAAAGGAAAAGTTCACCCAGAAATGAAGAATATCACCAGTTACTCAATCTCATGTTATTCCAAACCTGTATTACTATTTTCCGTCTGAAAGTAATACAGAAAAGTTCTGAAGAATGTTCACTTCTCCTTTCCAAACAGTGAAAACTGAACCTTCAAAAAGGTACTATAAAAATACCATACAACAATCTTTTGCTGCGTCCCAATTCGCATACTATCCGTACTAAATAGTATTCGAAAATAGAATTAGTATGTCCCAAATCATAGTATGTTTAAAATAGTATGCCAAAGATTCCCGGATGGTCTACTACTTCCGGTTAGAATTCGAAGTGCATATCGATGCACACTCTAACGGTTAATACTGACCACAACACATTGCGCGGTGGACGAGGATTCAATTAGAACTACAAACACGCATTAAAAGTGTTAAAAAACTATGAACATGGCGGATATACGATCAATTGAGGTGTTTACATGAAAGCCTTTCCATCCGATTAAGCATCAAACCACTTATAAAATAATTATTTTGGTGAATGTAAACAGTTACTGTCCTCTTTTCACGTGCGTCCCCAACTTCTTCTCAGGCTAGCACATGGTTATAGCCCTCGCTCTTCCCCATCTTCAAATTTTCAGTGTGAACTCACACAAAAGGTAACAAAACAAAGAACAAAACACTGAACAAAAGCAAGTGATATAAGATGCCACCTTTCACAGTGACTGAAACTTTAGTTCCCACTCGGCAGTGCAACACAAGATAGGAGAACGGTCTGGATCGCTTCAATGGATGTTATCGAGTAAGACTATAGACAGAGGATCAAATTAAACCTCTGTCAGAAAGCAGTGACCCAGCAAACCTGTGGAGCCTGAAGAGCAGGCAGGTGGGGTTCCCTAGAGAGCATCAGTCTCGGGCGCTCGGTGACGTCACATGCATCCTTCATGAACACACTGACACTAATCAACAGGCTATAAAATAGGTCGGTGGACTACATTACAGTGACATTTCACTCCACCAAATTATCTGAACTTCAAACAGCTCTGAAGCCAAGAGAATGTAAAAAAATTTGATTTTAACCCAAGATATTATGATTAGGTTAAATATCTTAATAGATATATAATATAGAGATTAAAGATTCATTTGATCTAAGAACACAACAATTTCAGCATTTGCAACAAATCTGAATAGGGCAACTGTCTGGCTGATGATAGTGTAATAATATGAACAATGCTGAATCAGTGGCATAAGGAAGAGTGTTTTAGAGACACTGTATTATGTACACTTTGCTAGTACCGGGTTGGACTGTCTTTTGCCTTCAGAACTGCTTTAAATCTTCATGGCATTGATTCAACTTAGTGCTGGAAACATTCCTCAGAGATTTTGGGCCATTGATATTGTAGCATCATGTAGCTGCTGCAGATTTGACACTATACATCCACCACATCCAAAAGGTGCTCTATTGGATTGTAATCTGGTGACTGTGGAGGCTGTTCAAGTATAGTGAAGTCATTGTCATGTTCCAGAAACCAGTTTGAGATGATTTGAGTTCCCTTTCAGTCAGTCACGTTCTACGTTACGTCAGTCGTGACTGACGAATTGGGATCTCGCCCGAGAGCCCAATCACCTTCGAGTGTTAACTAAACAAGCCAATGACAGTTGGCGTGCGTGTTTCGCAAACGCGCATCAGCTTTTCGCTTCGGAGCCGAGCCTTCTCAGGACGAATCTCCGCGAGTGTTTGGAAGAAACAGCTGGCATTGGTGTTACGGCGCGTCAGCGGGGGTTGCCATTCAGTGCTGCTCATCTTCGGCGTGCTGCAGCTGCCATTCTGCGATCTCGCCGCGGCCTCCCCTGAGCGCTTCAGCGCTCTCTCTAAAGGAGTGTTTCCTTTTTTTTCCTAAAAGAGCAAATGTCTAAAAGAGCTCCACGAGCGACAGGCGTCTTTTTAAAGATGGCTTCCCGCTCGGGCGTTTCTGGATGCGGTCGTTTCCTGCCTCCATCTGATGGTCATGATCGCTGCCTCTCGTGCCTGGGCTTACAGCACGCTGAAGCAGCGCTCATGGATGAGTCATGTTCTCAGTGCG
>NW_015505583.1:634993-635267 GCF_001515645.1 Sinocyclocheilus grahami | reverse complement strand
CTCCTCTGGTTCTCGGAGGGCTACTTCGGTTCATGGTCAGGGAGACCTGAGGGTTACAGTGAGAGCTTCCCCGTCGAGCACGTCTCCGCGGGCCTCTCATTCCTCAAGCATGGCGCACCACCTGGGGTTTCCGGACGAGTGTGCTGGGTCCTCGGACAGGGCGGGGTCCAGCATCTTGTGTGGGACACAGGCAGAGGACAGGATGTCGATCGCTGCATCGGAGGGCGAGCTAGGCTCTGGAGATGAGGATTCGGCTGCGCTGCCACCGTCAGGT
>NW_015505583.1:632422-633327 GCF_001515645.1 Sinocyclocheilus grahami | reverse complement strand
TCAGCCCGTGGGCAGATCTTGCCTTTCTTCGGACAGGAGTATCCCTTGGGCAAGTTTCCAGGCATGTTGTTGTGTCAACAGATGCCTCCGCCAGGGGCTGGGGTGCCATGTGCAGTGGGAATGCAGCTGCGGGGCTCTGGTCGGGGCCCCGACTACAGTGGCATATCAACTGCCTCGAGTTGCAAGCAGTATGGCTGGCTCTGCGCCGTTTCAGATCGCTGCTACACGGCAAGCACGTACTGGTCCGTACGGACAACGCTGCGACCGTTGCAACCACCAGGGCGGTCTACGCTCCCGTCGCATGTCGCAACTCGCCCGCCATCTCCTCCTCTGGAGTCAGAAGCACCTGAGGTCGCTTCGCGCCGTTCACATCCCAGGCGAGCTCAATCGTGCAGCCGACGAGCTCTCACGTCAGCCCGCCCTTCCGGGAGAATGGCGACTCCACCCCGAGACAGTCTAGCTGATTTGGAGATGCTTTGGGGACGCTCAGGTAGACCTGTTTGCCTCCCCGGACACGTCCCATTGCCAGTTGTTTTACTCCCTGACCGAGGGACCCCTCGGCATGGACGCACTGGCGTGCAGCTGGCCTCGGGGCCTACACAAATATGCGTTTCCCCCAGTGAGCCTTCTCGCACAGACACTGTGCAAGGTCAGGGAGGACGAGGAGCAGGTACTCTTGGTAGCGCCATATTAGCCCAGTCGGACTTGGTTCCCCGAACTGATGCTCCTCGCAACATCCCCTCCTTGGCGAATTCCTCTGAGGAGGGATCTCCTTTCTCAGAGAGGGGGCACCCTCTGGCACCCACGTCCAGACTTGTGGAATCTCCACTTATGGTCCCTGGACGGGACGCGGAGGTTCTAGGTGGGCTACCTCCAGCGGTAGTAAACACCATCGCTTCAGCTAG
>NW_015505583.1:607278-632318 GCF_001515645.1 Sinocyclocheilus grahami | reverse complement strand
GGGCGGGGTGCGTGTGGCGAAACACGCACGCCAACTGTCATTGGCTTGTTTAGTTAACACTCGAAGGTGATTGGGCTCTCGGGCGAGATCCCAATTCGTCAGTCACGACTGACATAACGTCTCCGTTCCCTCCTTCGGGGAACGAGGGTTACACAAGTAACCTAGACGTTTTGTGATACGGCGTGTTATCCTGCTGGAATTAGCCATCACTAGATGGGTACACTGTCATAAAGGGATGGACATGGTCAGCAACAATACTCAGGCAGGCTGTGGTGTTTAAACAATGCTCAACTGGTACTAAGGGGTCCAAACTGTGCCAAGAAAATATACCCTACATCATTAAATCACCAGCAGCTCCCTGAACCGCTGATACAAGGCAGGATGGATCCATGCTTACATTGGTCCATTTATGTACATAATAACAAGTATAAACCATCTATAAAATCGTATCTCTGATATGGCAACATTTAAACCACTTTACGTTTTTTTTTTCTCACATTTGTACATTTGTATCGTTAAGTCAAGTCACCTTTATTTATATAGCACTTCATACAATACAGATTGTGTACAGTGTTAAACAGGAAAATAGTGTGCTAATAATGCAGGAGGACAATAGCAAACAGTCAATAACTGGGCTATTTCAGTTAAAGTCAGTTCATCATTGACTCAGTTCAGTTCTCTTCAAATAGTGTCTGTGCAATCAAGCCAACAATATTGCCAGAAATTAAGTGTCCCAACCAAGCAAGCCAAAGTCAAGGAACCAAAACTCCATTGGTGATGGAACCTTGGGAGAAACCAGGTTCAGTCTGGGGGTCAGTTCTCCTCTGGCCAGACAAAACCTGCATGGTGTGGTTTACTTCCAGGCTGCAACACAGGTCAGATTGTGCAGAGGACTCATCTGGTTCTCGTGGTCTTGTGCTGATGGTCGTCGAGGTCTACAGAGGGGATCTGTCTCTAGGGCTCTAGTTGTCCTGGTCTCCGCTGACATTCAGGGCTGTAGGGTTCGCGCAGGATGGATCCATGCTTACCTTGGTCCATTTATGTACATAATAACAAGTATAAACCATCTATAAAATCGTATCTCTGATATGGCAACATTTAAACCACTTTAAGTTTTTTTTTTCTCACATTTGTACATTTGTATCGTTAAGTCAAGTCACCTTTATTTATATAGCACTTCATACAATACAGATTGTGTACAGTGTTAAACAGGAAAATAGTGTGCTAATAATGCAGGAGGACAATAGCAAACAGTCAATATTTCAGTTAAAGTCAGTTCATCATTGACAAGCAAGCCAAAGTCAAGGAACCAAAACTCCATTGGTGATGGAACCTTGGGAGAAACCAGGTTCAGTCTGGGGGTCAGTTCTCCTCTGGCCAGACAAAACCTGCATGGTGTGGTTTACTTCCAGGCTGCAACACAGGTCAGATTGTGCAGAGGACTCATCTGGTTCTCGTGGTCTTGTGCTGATGGTCGTCGAGGTCTACAGAGGGGATCTGTCTCTAGGGCTCTAGTTGTCCTGGTCTCTGCTGACATTCAGGGCTGTAGAGGTCATCTTTAGGTCCTGATCCACCATCTGATCTGGATAAAGACTGGATCTGGATGGCTACGGTAACCTCAGAATAAGAATGAAACAGACTAATATTAGCTTAGATGTCATTCTTCTTATGATGTAACAAGTTCATTGGGTGTTATGGGAAGTGTTTATTACTTTAACAGATTTGAATTGTAGAAATGTGATAGTGTGTTATGTGTATGCCAGGATAAAGAGATGGGTCTTTAAAAATAATGGATTTAGGTCCTGATCCACCATCTGATCTGGATAAAGACTGGATCTGGATGGCTACGGTAACCTCAGAATAAGAATGAAACAGACTAATATTAGCTTAGATGTCATTCTTCTTATAATGTTCATTGGGTGTTATGGGAAGTGTTTATTACTTTAACAGATTTGAATTGTAGAAATGTGATAGTGTGTTATGTGTATGCCAGGATAAAGAGATGGGTCTTTAAAAATAATGGATCTAAACTGACAATGTGTCTGCCTCATAAACCATGTTAGGTAGATCTACCGCCCACAGTTGATTTTGATATTCTAGGTATTATCAAATTGAGTTTTGAAATCGCAGTAGAAGGACTATAATGCAATACGAGCTTTCTCAAGTACTGAGGAGCTAAACCATTCAGGACTTTATAAGTAATTAGCAAGATTTAAAAATGTAGTGCAGTGTTGACAGAGCCGGGCTAATATGGCCATACTTCCCGGTTCTAGTAAGAACTGCATTTTGTACCAGCTGGAGTTTGTTTATTAAGCACGCAGAACAACCAATAAAGCATTACAATAATCTAACCTTGAGATCATGAAAGCATGAATTAACGTTTCGGCATTTTCCATTGAGAGCATAGGTCGTAATTTAGATATATTTTTTAAGATGGAAAAATGCAGTTTTACAAATGGGTAACACTTTAGTATATGGACCAATTCTCACTATTAACTAGTTGCTTATTAGCATGCCTATTATTAACATAGCTGTTAATTAGTACAGTATCTATAAAGCACATATGCTGCATGACCATATTCTACATCCTTAATCCTACCCAATACCTAAACTTAACAACTACCTTACCAACTATTACTAAGCAGAAAAATATGAGTTTGAGGCAAAAAGCATAGCTAATGGTTTGTTAATACTGATAATTTGAAATTAAAATAATGTGTGACCTTCACAGGCTAGAAACATGGCTTTCAAAGGAAACATTGCTATCTTGGTTCCTAACTGATGATGAAGAATTGACAGAGCAGCCATCATGTGTTAGTCAGTGGTCTATGTTATTCCATGCGGAGGATTTTAGTTTGATAATTAACACCTCTTTTTTCAGAATTTAGCAGAAGATACTAGTAATCCATTTTTTATATCAAATATGCATTCCATTAATTTAGCAAATTGTATGTTTTGTCAGGCCACAAAAAAATATAGAGCTCTGTATCATCAGCATAACAGTTCAAGCTAACACCATGTTTCCTGATGATATCTCCCGAGAGTAACATGTAAAGCGTGAAAAGCAAATGTCCTAGTATTGAGCCTTGTGGTACTCCATACTGCACTTGTGATCGATATGATACCTTTTTATTCACTGCTAGAGTTGATGACGGTCAAATAAGTATGATTTGAACCATGCCAATGCAATTCTACTAATTCCAACATCATTTTCTAGTCTATTCTAGTCAATAGTGTCAAATGCAGTGCTTAGATCCAGTAGCACTAATAGAGAAATACAACCACAATTGGATGATAAGAGCAGGTCATTTGTAATGCTTATGAGAGCAGTCTCAGTACAATCATGCCTGGATTTGAATCCATTTTTATTGTTAAATATTAATGAAAGCTGAAACCTAATACTTAGATTTAAAAGTGCAATCTGGCATTTTCTCTCAAAAACTGCATGCAATGTATCTTGGGATAGTCTGGACCATGAAGTATCCATCAGTTGTAAACTTCATTCCCCTGGAAACGAAGGACGCATTTCGAGGCCACATTTGAAGGAGCCTTTGAATTGGGACAGCCTTCGTCATGCCGCAGTGACGCAATCAGGCTTTAAATTCAGTCTTTGAAACAGGGAAAATCTGAATTGGGATGCAGTTTATGATAACTGTGATAAATAATAATTTCCGGAAAATTCAATAATTGTTGTCAATTATTCTTTACATATCAGACAGAAAGATTGTGCTTCCAAATTTTCATAACAGATGAACTCATAACAGAACAAACTCTTCTCGAATAGAAAACCCAAAATAATGATTAAAACACAAATTATGGGATTATTTGCTCAATGGTAAAATGGAAATGTTCTCTCAGTAGTTTGCAGTTCATAAGAAAAACTGATTGTTTACTTCTTGTCCAATAAAAAAGAGATTCTAGTATAACACATTCAACTCAGCATCACCTTTCTATGGATTGCTGCACAAGACCACCCACATTCTTCACATATACCTGATGCTGAACAGTGATGCAGGCAGGAGGCCTTTAACTGAGCGCCAGGAGGCTTCTGAGATCCTTGTAATGAATGTGTAGAGGCTTAAAATGCAAAAACCTTAAGAAAAAAAGAGTGTGCCAACTTGAGTTGAAGGAGTTCAAGCCAGTAAAAAACCTCACCCACTCTTACACTGGACTCAAACAATTGCTGCCAATGGTGCATTCTGGGTATTTGTTGGGTAACTGACTTCTCTGAATCCACAGTCTTTGTACTGATGCTCTGCCTACCTGCAAGGTAACAGTTTACTGATGCTGAGAATATTGCATAGCCAAACTTTTTTTGGACTAACACGTGAAGCTTCCAACCACGTGAGCAAATCTGACGTCTATGATAGCAGACATCTGGGTTTACTTGCTACCAAGTTCATCAACCAAAACTTGAATCTATTTCAAATATTAGATGCCATAAACTAGATGCAGTTTTATTACATGGTTCTCTGAAATACTTGATTCTAATTGGTCAGTCGCAACATTGAGCAGTCAGATTCCCTATATTCACCATTGTCCACGGCAATGTTGCCGCCAGACTTCTCAACCGGGTAACTGAAACTCCAGCTACTTTCATGTGCATATCACTGTAATGCTGTTGTAGTGTTTGTCTTTTTGCTGGGCAGATTGTTTTTAATTATCTTTTTTTTTCTTAATGGAAGCTTTACCATAATATAATCAAATTAATATATCCCATCCACAATAGCAAGTATATTCTTTATTATAAGCGGGATAATGTACAGCCTGTTATTATCGCAAAATAAAGACCCATCAGCTCCGTGTCAGGGTCCTGATCACTGTCAGGTTTTGTGATAATGACCAGCTGACTGTGCATTTTTCCTTACTTGATTTTCCTTAATCGGTGCCCATATCAGGGCAATATTGTGCTCATTTCTGTAGCAGAGAAAAATAAATAAAAATAATATCAGATAACTTGCAGCAGTGTATAAGTCACATTTTATTAGTACATTTGGACATTATGTAAAATACCAGTAAATGAAATGAAAACATGTACACATAAATACACGTATTTTAGTTCCCCTCACTCCACAACAAATCCTTTTGAAATTCAGAACAGAATTGGGAAGAACAATTTAACAATAAAACATAAATTAATTTTAGTGGCATACATTGTAAACAGCATTTATTATAAATGCCAAGCCTAAAATAATTTATTTCAAGCTAAACTTAAACTACCGCCATGCGGGAAATACATAAAATGAGTCTCATGTACCTTGGCACAAATCCAAGAGTGTGCATTTTGTGTATGATTTGCATCCTTGACATTAAATGCATTATATCCACCTTAGTTTTACATAAGACTAAGCGTGGCCAATTGTTACTTGAATGTGCAAGGCTTCCAGTGTCATTCATTTCAAGTTATTTTAGCTGTTCAAAAACAGTCCATTATGCTGCTTGATTTACAAACTGGTATTTTTATCATATTATTTTAACCGATTATCATAATTATAAACACATTTAATGCACTTTGTTATATATCAGCTAATTAATCAGAATCTCGCACATTCACAAAAAAATTGCTTACTTCTAAATTGAAAAGTAAGGCAGATGAGTGGCAGCATGTTTTATATGCTTTAAAAAGGTGACTTATAATCTGAAATATACTGTAATTCTTCCTCAGAGAAATCACTGTATAAACTCCTTCCTTGATAGAACACTGATTAAAAACTTCTGCACCCTATATATTTTGGGAAATTATGTCAGATTGGAATTGGCTCTTTCTGCCTGTTCTTCTACATGTTGTGTGCAATATAGATCACGTGGTCAGTGAAAGGTCTGTGGCTTAGACTATGTGTCCTGTACTACATACTGTACAACTTCATCAAGTCAGAGCAGTTGCTTTATGGTACTTTTATATTATGCAAAGAAAAACAGATTAGACGCAGAGATGTCCAAAAGAAAATGAGGTACAGCAGTAAGCAAGAGAGTAAAGTAGTAGCATCTAAAAATGAGGAACAGAGACACGAGGATTGCGCTGGATGGTGATTTTTGTCAGTCCCGTCACACTCCACCACAAGCATCTGATGGAATTCCTTCACAACTGAAGCTCTGAAGCCCGAGGTACGAAAATCACAGAGTGTGCATGAGAGCCCAGAGGAAAAGCTTAATCTCTTTTCCTGCCTCCCTTTCTCGGGTTTGCAGTTCTGAGAAGAGACGCACGCACGTGCCGACCAGGCCTACCATCACAGTTTCCATTCACATGCTATCTGGGAGCCGGCCACTGAATATTTACAAGGACGAGGAAAAGAGAAATGACAGGAAAACCGTAAAGTACTTATCTCATTTTAAAAGAGGGACAGAAGCAGTGAGGGAATGGATGCTATTGCCTTTAACTGGTTACAGAGACCTTGACTGAGGTATGAAGTATCAGCCTGCCTTCAGAAACCATTAGAAAGTGACTCCAGTGACAGTTTTCTGGAGTAGCAGAGATGTCACTGTGCGCTGTGTTAAATGTAAATGTGCATTTAAAGTCACCGTATAGTCACAGACACAAATTAATCCGATACTAGTAATCCATTTTTTATATCAAATATGCATTCCATTAATTTAGCAAATTGTATGTTTTGTCAGGCCACAAAAAAATATAGAGCTCTGTATCATCAGCATAACAGTTCAAGCTAACACCATGTTTCCTGATGATATCTCCCGAGAGTAACATGTAAAGCGTGAAAAGCAAATGTCCTAGTATTGAGCCTTGTGGTACTCCATACTGCACTTGTGATCGATATGATACCTTTTTATTCACTGCTAGAGTTGATGACGGTCAAATAAGTATGATTTGAACCATGCCAATGCAATTCTACTAATTCCAACATCATTTTCTAGTCTATTCTAGTCAATAGTGTCAAATGCAGTGCTTAGATCCAGTAGCACTAATAGAGAAATACAACCACAATTGGATGATAAGAGCAGGTCATTTGTAATGCTTATGAGAGCAGTCTCAGTACAATCATGCCTGGATTTGAATCCATTTTTATTGTTAAATATTCATGAAAGCTGAAACCTAATACTTAGATTTAAAAGTGCAATCTGGCATTTTCTCTCAAAAACTGCATGCAATGTATCTTGGGATAGTCTGGACCATGAAGTATCCATCAGTTGTAAACTTCATTCCCCTGGAAACGAAGGACGCATTTCGAGGCCACATTTGAAGGAGCCTTTGAATTGGGACAGCCTTCGTCATGCCGCAGTGACGCAATCAGGCTTTAAATTCAGTCTTTGAAACAGGGAAAATCTGAATTGGGATGCAGTTTATGATAACTGTGATAAATAATAATTTCCGGAAAATTCAATAATTGTTGTCAATTATTCTTTACATATCAGACAGAAAGATTGTGCTTCCAAATTTTCATAACAGATGAACTCATAACAGAACAAACTCTTCTCGAATAGAAAACCCAAAATAATGATTAAAACACAAATTATGGGATTATTTGCTCAATGGTAAAATGGAAATGTTCTCTCAGTAGTTTGCAGTTCATAAGAAAAACTGATTGTTTACTTCTTGTCCAATAAAAAAGAGATTCTAGTATAACACATTCAACTCAGCATCACCTTTCTATGGATTGCTGCACAAGACCACCCACATTCTTCACATATACCTGATGCTGAACAGTGATGCAGGCAGGAGGCCTTTAACTGAGCGCCAGGAGGCTTCTGAGATCCTTGTAATGAATGTGTAGAGGCTTAAAATGCAAAAACCTTAAGAAAAAAAGAGTGTGCCAACTTGAGTTGAAGGAGTTCAAGCCAGTAAAAAACCTCACCCACTCTTACACTGGACTCAAACAATTGCTGCCAATGGTGCATTCTGGGTATTTGTTGGGTAACTGACTTCTCTGAATCCACAGTCTTTGTACTGATGCTCTGCCTACCTGCAAGGTAACAGTTTACTGATGCTGAGAATATTGCATAGCCAAACTTTTTTTGGACTAACACGTGAAGCTTCCAACCACGTGAGCAAATCTGACGTCTATGATAGCAGACATCTGGGTTTACTTGCTACCAAGTTCATCAACCAAAACTTGAATCTATTTCAAATATTAGATGCCATAAACTAGATGCAGTTTTATTACATGGTTCTCTGAAATACTTGATTCTAATTGGTCAGTCGCAACATTGAGCAGTCAGATTCCCTATATTCACCATTGTCCACGGCAATGTTGCCGCCAGACTTCTCAACCGGGTAACTGAAACTCCAGCTACTTTCATGTGCATATCACTGTAATGCTGTTGTAGTGTTTGTCTTTTTGCTGGGCAGATTGTTTTTAATTATCTTTTTTTTTCTTAATGGAAGCTTTACCATAATATAATCAAATTAATATATCCCATCCACAATAGCAAGTATATTCTTTATTATAAGCGGGATAATGTACAGCCTGTTATTATCGCAAAATAAAGACCCATCAGCTCCGTGTCAGGGTCCTGATCACTGTCAGGTTTTGTGATAATGACCAGCTGACTGTGCATTTTTCCTTACTTGATTTTCCTTAATCGGTGCCCATATCAGGGCAATATTGTGCTCATTTCTGTAGCAGAGAAAAATAAATAAAAATAATATCAGATAACTTGCAGCAGTGTATAAGTCACATTTTATTAGTACATTTGGACATTATGTAAAATACCAGTAAATGAAATGAAAACATGTACACATAAATACACGTATTTTAGTTCCCCTCACTCCACAACAAATCCTTTTGAAATTCAGAACAGAATTGGGAAGAACAATTTAACAATAAAACATAAATTAATTTTAGTGGCATACATTGTAAACAGCATTTATTATAAATGCCAAGCCTAAAATAATTTATTTCAAGCTAAACTTAAACTACCGCCATGCGGGAAATACATAAAATGAGTCTCATGTACCTTGGCACAAATCCAAGAGTGTGCATTTTGTGTATGATTTGCATCCTTGACATTAAATGCATTATATCCACCTTAGTTTTACATAAGACTAAGCGTGGCCAATTGTTACTTGAATGTGCAAGGCTTCCAGTGTCATTCATTTCAAGTTATTTTAGCTGTTCAAAAACAGTCCATTATGCTGCTTGATTTACAAACTGGTATTTTTATCATATTATTTTAACCGATTATCATAATTATAAACACATTTAATGCACTTTGTTATATATCAGCTAATTAATCAGAATCTCGCACATTCACAAAAAAATTGCTTACTTCTAAATTGAAAAGTAAGGCAGATGAGTGGCAGCATGTTTTATATGCTTTAAAAAGGTGATTTATAATCTGAAATATACTGTAATTCTTCCTCAGAGAAATCACTGTATAAACTCCTTCCTTGATAGAACACTGATTAAAAACTTCTGCACCCTATATATTTTGGGAAATTATGTCAGATTGGAATTGGCTCTTTCTGCCTGTTCTTCTACATGTTGTGTGCAATATAGATCACGTGGTCAGTGAAAGGTCTGTGGCTTAGACTATGTGTCCTGTACTACATACTGTACAACTTCATCAAGTCAGAGCAGTTGCTTTATGGTACTTTTATATTATGCAAAGAAAAACAGATTAGACGCAGAGATGTCCAAAAGAAAATGAGGTACAGCAGTAAGCAAGAGAGTAAAGTAGTAGCATCTAAAAATGAGGAACAGAGACACGAGGATTGCGCTGGATGGTGATTTTTGTCAGTCCCGTCACACTCCACCACAAGCATCTGATGGAATTCCTTCACAACTGAAGCTCTGAAGCCCGAGGTACGAAAATCACAGAGTGTGCATGAGAGCCCAGAGGAAAAGCTTAATCTCTTTTCCTGCCTCCCTTTCTCGGGTTTGCAGTTCTGAGAAGAGACGCACGCACGTGCCGACCAGGCCTACCATCACAGTTTCCATTCACATGCTATCTGGGAGCCGGCCACTGAATATTTACAAGGACGAGGAAAAGAGAAATGACAGGAAAACCGTAAAGTACTTATCTCATTTTAAAAGAGGGACAGAAGCAGTGAGGGAATGGATGCTATTGCCTTTAACTGGTTACAGAGACCTTGACTGAGGTATGAAGTATCAGCCTGCCTTCAGAAACCATTAGAAAGTGACTCCAGTGACAGTTTTCTGGAGTAGCAGAGATGTCACTGTGCGCTGTGTTAAATGTAAATGTGCATTTAAAGTCACCGTATAGTCACAGACACAAATTAATCCACATTCTAGTCTGTGATTTGAGAAACAGGAGATTGTCAGTCCCGTCATGAGCGCATATGGAGAAACAATCACATGGATATGACACAGACAAACCATTAAACTTTCTCATGGATGGAAACTATACTGTAACATCTACACATCACACAGCATCCAAGACCTATAGAGCTTACAATGCATTTCCATTAAATTGGGATTGGGAGAGATTTAATAAAATCGTGATCTATTGAACATATCAGAACATCTCAGGCATAAAACGATGCAGTAATTTCAAAGTTAAATACCGTGCTTCATTTTACATTGCAACGTATAAAGATGACTCATTTAGCTGGAATAGGGGAGAATGTGGGATGTTCCAGGTTGTCACAGTAAATTGCATTACATTAATTAACAAAAGAATTTCACTGTAACAAGTCTAGAGTTGTTTTGAATTTATCTAACGTTGAAAAATGAGTACTCGACAGCATCAATCTGCTTGCCAAGGTATGTTACTATTGCCTTCCAGACTGGTATTTGGCAGTTTGAGATAAGCCAGGTATTTTCATAGTGATACACCCATGCTTGAGTGCTCAGCCCAGTTAACTTAAATATCCTTCTCAATGTGCACATCCAAAGAAACCCTGAGGAGATTCTGCAATTTAACCTCATTCTGAATTAATTATCAGTCATAAGTAACTACCACTAATGACAAAGCAAAATCTATCATTATACAGTATTAACTGAATTAAATGATTTTATTGACCATGAAGAAAGATAACTTTCTCAGCATATTAGACAGATTTCCATGCATTTTCCAAACCTGCTCGTCTTGTGTAGGGTCACATGGATACTGGAGCCTGCTGATGCATTGCATTGTGTTGCATCTGACTTAACGGATTCTGTAATGGGGCCTCATTTTTAATTTTATTATGCTGTTACACTTTTTGCAATTTGGGTGGAACCTTGCACTTGGATTGATGATACAGCAGCTGGACAGCACCTATACATAGAGACTTTTTAGACACCGAATTTGTACACCAAATTGACATTTCGGAAGCTTTGCTCATGCTGTGAAAGGCTGAATAAAACACAACACAACACAATTGACCATCCTCAATCTGATGATTTGTATATAAAGACTAACAATTAAACACACACACAATAATGCAGCAAGAACTGCAAGCATAGTGAAAATGCACCATCTAGAAGTGGCATCTAGAAGTTTTTTGACAGTGTGCAGTCAGGTCAGGAAAGCGTCAGAATGAGGCAAACACAGATCATTTAGACTGATTATGTGGTCTTTGTTTGATGTCAATCTCTAAATATGATGGAAAACACCAAATCAGCCCAATAAAAGTAGTCATATGATTCAAATACTGTATTCCAAGTCTTCTGAAGTCATATAATAGCTCATTGTTTTTACTCACTGATAATCATTCCCTCTAGTTAGTACAAGAATAACAGCAATCACATAATTGCGTCTCTGATTTGTGAATGATTCAGTTTGATGGTAAACTAGATAAACCAGTTCAACTCACTGAATTGATACCAAATATCTGGCCCCGTTGCACAGAAGAAAATCAGATTTGGAACGACATATGGGTGAGTAAATGATGACAGAAATATAATTTTTCGGTGAACCTTTCAGCTTCCTAAGCTATATTTTATCAGCACGGCACCTCTCAAAGGAATTTCTTTTTCTCTAGCAAACTCGATAAATGCTTGGCGTTCATACCTCCTGTGTGTCCTGAATTTTTCCCTTTAAGCTTCTGGAACTAACTCGTAACTCATGCAATGAGCCCGTCCTTCACGTATTCACACTGCTTTGTTAACTTTTGAGCTCTAACCTTTTTAACTCCTGCAACGCCTGTCTCTCGTATACTTTTATCTTCAAATCCTGCACCTTGAGCTTCTGTTGCTTCACTCATAAACCAAGTGTCTTTAAGTGAACTGAAGCTGGAGCCACATATGGACGATCAGGGGGACTCTTTGCATGAATATTAGGTTAGCCTGAAATAATTCCAGTCCAGCATATGAAGAGCTTGATTTTTGTTTGAGGTAGGATCAGGGTCAACCGTCATGGAGTCGTGATAGATGGACAGCACTGCCAGTCTTCTCACCTCAGTGTTGTTGAAGAGTTTCGCATGATGTCAGAGTAAACAGACGTGCATCTGGGAGCATTTCTGCAGCATTTCCAACAAAGAAAACACCGCGCTACTCCAAGATAAGATTCTTGGAATATACCAGTCAAGGTCAAAGATAGGTGAAGCAGGTGAAATCTGTCATAAAATGGTGAAAAAATGTGGAACAACTGAGAATTTGCTTGGAGCTGACTGATCTTCCAGACATAAAGAACTGTAGAAGAGTGGCCTTCAAGAGGCCTACAGTAACTCTGAAGGTTGCAAAACCAAAAATGGCACAGTGAGGGTTGGTGGTGACAGCGTCATGCTTTGGGAATCCTCTCTGTGACAGGAACTGGGAAACTCATAAAGAAGGAAGAATGGATGAAGCTAAGTGTAGAAAAATCCAATAAAAATGTGCAGGATTCCACAGGAGCACTGGGACCTGGAAGATGATTCGTTTTCCAACAGGACAGTGACCCGTGATGCTTTAAAAACATCACGTTAGTGACCTGGAACGGTCCTGTTTAAGTACAGATCACTCAAACTAAGCATCTGTGGAATGATTTTTAAAAAATGCTATTGCAGTTTCCATTCAACTGAATGGAGCTTGAGTGAAAAATGCTTAAAGGCTGATCCAGGGAGATGTTGTCCTGGTAAGATTGGTGCTTTCCCATCTTTTTACACTACTGTTATAAAATTTTGATAATTAGAATTAATGCCTATTTAGAATTACGGAGTGTCTATTTCAGTGTTGGGGTTAATGCATTACAAGTAACGCGTGTTACGTAATCATCAGATTACTTTTTTAAGTAACTAGTAAAGTAACGCATTACTTTTCAATCTAGAATTAACTGAGTTACTTGTTCAGTAATAGCATTATATTAGTAGTACTACTTCGTTTATTATATTAATTAGTAGAATAGATTTTGCTTATTACTTATAAAGCCCTGAATGGTTTAGCACCTCAGTATTTGAACGAGCTCTTGTTACATTATAGTCCTCCACGTCCACTGTGTTCTCAAAACTCTGGAAATTTGATAATACCTAGAATATCAAAATCAACTGCGGGCGACAGATCATTCTCCTATTTAGCGCCCAAATTCTGGAATAACCTACCTAACATTGTTTGGGAGGCAGACACACTCTGTCAGTTTAAATCTAGATTAAAGACCCATCTCTTTAACCTGGCTTACACGTAACACACTAACACATTTCTAATATTCAAATCCATTAAAAGGATTTTTAGGCTGCATTAATTAGGATAACCGGAACCGGGAACACTTCCCCTGTATTGTTAAAAGTGCTATATAAATAAAGGTGACTTAACTTGACTTAATAAGTAATGCCAGTTACAAAAAGTATATGAAAATATTATATAGTATTAATATTTGATAGTATAATATTTTTTATAATATATAGTATATTATAGTATTTGCCTTTCTATATAATATATAAATCTGTTCATTTTACAAGTGTATTTCGCAATCTTTTTTTGAGCTGATTGTGATTATCAAATCAAAGGCAGCAATTTAATGAAGTACAGTCTGCTGCGCTGCATGTTTCAAAGCATCTCAGTGTGTCTCGGTTCACAGTTAATGCTGCGTTTCACAAACTCTAGCTCTGTATGCGCTGTGAGTTTAACGGGCATTTAGAAAACACTTTTGGGAATGTGCTTGGTTCACTTTATTTACACATTCACACAATGTTTTAATATTTCTATGACTGTGAACAGAAGTTTATAGGATTATTCCGACAAAATAAAAGCTTGAGGATTTGAAATTATAAAAGTTCAATGGTATGAATGTGAAAAATGTAAGAAGTAAATATTGGTTACTTGTAGTGTAATATAAAATTATTATATGATTATATATTTATATAATTATAAAATATATATTGATGATTTATAATTATCAAATATTCACGTATGTAATACAACAGTAAAACTAACTACAGCTTTAGTTAAAGGGGTGGTTGACTGCTTTTTTTCTAGGCTTGATTGTGTTTATTGGGTGCAGTCCAACATGTGTTAATGCTTCGTTTTTTTTTTATTTTTTAAAAACCTTATTTTTCACATAATTCATCTTTATTCTACACCGCTCTGTCCCTTATCTGATAAACGCTCTGATGATTTCCTAGTTCTATGAAGCCCCTCCCTCAGAAAAATGCAATGGGCTCTGATTGGTTAGCTGGCCCAGTGTGTTGTGATTCGCTAAACTGCTTCTAGTGCGTGTCTAATCGTCCGGCCCCTCACCTCAGCGACATGTGTTGTATTGTAAACAATGGCGTCTTCAATATTGCTTATCAGTTTGAGCCCGATTGAGACGCAGAGAATATTAGTGAAAAGGATCACGCAGAAACTGTGCAAGCACGGCTCTTACAGAACATTTCAGAATGGTATGTTTCTTTGTTGTTGACTCATACTTTTAGGTACTCTGTTATTTGTAAATGCAACCGCTTATGTTAGCTTCTAATATAGTTACAGTTTTATCCTGATTCGAGCTTCAATACAGCAGAGTATATGATTGTGTTGTAGCATTTTTGTAACAGTAATAACTAGGGATGCACCCGGTATCGGGCCGATACTGGTCTCCTGTACTCGTACTCGTTAAAATGCCCCGATACCAAACGCCGATACCACACAGCATGTGATAAGCACCATATTCAAACAAAGAAACACCGACAACAGAACAACAGACAGCAGAAAGGAGTTAAGGATGTCTACTACAAAGTATATGTATGCAATAAATATAATGTTAAACATTCAGTATTAACGCCTGGATAGCTGATGTGCGCGAGCTGATCAACAAAGCACGCTGAGTGGATTGAGCGTGCGGTGGCGCAGATGCGCGAGCTTGTCGAGTGAATATATCTTTCTCACAGACATCACTGGAAAGTTTGTAGTTCGCTCGGATATGTCAAAAACAAGCAAGTAAAACAATGCACGAGTTACTTAACGGTAGGGAGAGAGAGAGAGACAGAGAGAGAGAGAAAGAGAAAGAGCGCTCACACTTCTGTTGTGTGATCTTTGATGTTCACTTACTTAGCACACGCAAATTAACAGTGAAAGTAACAAAACTTGTAAAATACATTTTAATGGGCATAATTAAGTGTGAAAATAACCAAAGGATATAGTCAAACCAAAAATAATGCAGAGACCAGATATAATTTTTTATTTATTTTTTTAACTAGCGGGTGCAGGACACTAGTTAATTTATGTAAGTGAGGATAGCAAAATAAAGTAAACTGTGACAAATCATACTCAAAAATTATTCATACACTGGACTACCAGTAAAATTGATACACATGTGTCTGGTTAAAATGAGTCTGGGAAAAAAATTGAAGTTGAGTTTTGCATGAAGCTGGGTGACAGCATGCCCAGGAGACTACAGGCTGTCATTGAGGCTAAGCGTCACCCGACAAAGTATTGATAGTTATGTAAATACTGTCATACTAACAGCTGTCTGAATAATTTTTGGTTGATTGTATTCTATTACATACCTTTCTATCAAAGTTATCTGACATTATCAAGATTAATTTGTTCTGACACAGTTTAACTCTGAGTTCTTGTCATATTTTATTACCATTTTCTAAACTATAGCGAATAAACTATGATAATGTGAGAAATGTTGAAGGTGTCTGAATAAATTTTGGTTTGACTATCTATTTGATAAATGAAGTTAACCAACTAACATTATACATAATCTTTTGGTTTCTGTACCCAATATTTCAAAAATGTACAAATGCAATAAAAATATTGGTATCGGTACTCGGTATCAGCAAGTACCAAAAATAAAAGTATCGTATCGGGCGAGTACTGGAATAAATGGTATCGGTGCATCCCTAGTAAGAAGTGTTTGCCAGCAAGTATTGCTCGCTACCACGGCAACTGGTAGATCCCAGAGTTTTCAAACTAAAATGGGGTCTACAGCGTTTTCGAAGGTCTCCGTTTTCGAGGGTCGAAAATGCTGGAGTAGTGTAAATGACAGGCGTAACCAGGGGCACCTTTAGGTGACCAGAGGCCCCTGGGCTAAAGCTTTACAGTAGCCCACCCCCCAACCACACACCACCACCACCTTCCCTATTTACTCAAAACATAAACATTTCAATTGGTGATCATGTACGAATAAATTCAAATGTCCTACCTTCAGAAGCTTTTCCTTCGTGTTTTTTTTTTTTGCTGAGAAGTCCTTTATAAGCTCAGTAAAATCCCGTTTCTGTAGAACGTTGCTCTCAAGAGACATCAGAGTCAGATGACAAAGACGCTCCTGGCCCATGACAGATCGCAGCCTGTATTTTACTATGGCCAGTTTTGAGAATGAACGCTCGCTGGAGGCATCTTTGACAGGCAGTGTGAGAAATAAGCAGAGAGCGATGTCTGTGTTTGGAAATACAGAGACTAATTTCCGTTGTTATATTATCTTGATGAGAGTTCTTGCCGTGGTGTTGGTTTAATTTTGATTGAGTGCTTTAAATTGTAGAAGTTCATCTACTAACTCAATTTCCAAATCTCTGCTGTATTTATTTAGCAATTTTGTTGCAGACGAACGCAGCTCTTCTGGAGTCAAGGAGAGGATGTTATTTAAAAAACCAAAGTGCTGGTTTACAGTGTCGTAGGAACTGAATCTGTGGTCCAGCTCTGCTACCAGTCTGTCAATCACCAGTATAAACATGCTAGATGAAAACAGATCACGTCCTGACAAGTGCTGGTCTGGCTCTGTGGATTCGTCACTGCGCTTTATGCACTTTCTCTGGCGTTGAGAGTCCGATTTGTACACCGCAGAAACTGTTGGAGACATTTGTTTTGCCGTTGCTTCAAAAGTGTCGAACTGATTTCGGAGTTCTGCAACGAAATCCGTTAATGATCGTATCAAATCTACAGCAACAGACAAATCAAGATCAACAGTTTGAATGGTTGTGCTTGTCTTGTAAAATTGCTGCAGAATTGTATTCCACATGTTACAGAGGAAAGCGATTTCCAGTTTATCAATTTTCTTGCTTAGTCGGCTGGCTTCATCACGAGTGGTTAACTACTGGTTAGTGTCATCAGTCATCTCTCTCAAGGATTCCTGGATGTTTGCGTAATTTAAACAGAGTGCTTGAGTGGCTTGGGCGTGCGCTGACCACCTTGTATCTGAGAGTGTTTTCAAGGTCTCTATCCTACTGTTGTCATTTGGTTGCAAGCCGGCTGTGATAGTCTACCATCATGCTGGGGACCTTGAGCAAAAATTAAAAAGTGTCTGAACAAAAGAGAAAAAGTCTTCTGTTTCTAGACAGCAGTTCACACTGTTTACCCCAACCAAATTAAACGTATGGGCAGTGCACGGCACCCATTCAACTAAAGGGTTTATCTCTTTGATACGCGACTGCAAGCCCTCATAACAGCCGGACATGTTGTTGGCATTATCGTAACACTGCCCCTCTGCAATTGTTGAAGTTTATTCCCATCTCCTTTAAAGCAGTCAGCACAGATGTGCAAAGAGAATCCCCCGTATGACTTGTGATGGGCAAAAACGTAAGGAAACGTTCCTCAATGCAACCCTCTCGTGAAAGGTAACGCAAAATCAGTGTGAGCTGATTATAATTATAGAAATATTTTGCTATCTCAATTTCATTCAGAATATGACAAAGAACCTTCTCTCCCATCAGCTGAATGAATTCTTCACAGATCCCGTGAGAAAGGTAAGAAGGCTGTCCTTTCCCTGCATTCCCATATTTTTCAATGTGCGCTTTTAAAGGGATAGTTCACCCAAAAATGACAATTTTATGTTTATCTGCTTACCCCCAGGGCATCCAAGATGTAGGTGACTTTGTTTCTTCAGTAGAACACAAATGAAGATTTTTAACTCAAACCGTTGCAGTCTGTCAGTCATATAATGGAAGTGAATGGGAATCACAGCTTTGAGAGTAAAAAATAACATACACAAACAAAACCAAATTAAACCCTGTGGCTCGTGATGATACATTGATGTGTAAAGACACGAAACGATCGGTCTGTGCAAGAAACTGAACGGTATTTATATAATTTTTTTACCTACCTCTCTCTGATTCACCGCAATGTCCGAACTGTCCTGAGCGCATCCTGAACATTTTTTCCTTGGGAAGGTGAATACAAAACCCATTCTCTGGTCACATACTCTCCATTTCCAAGTTCACGTCTGAAATAACTTTGTAAAAAGTGACGTTTCTGATGTTTATACACGCATTCTGAAGCCGACACATCCACATTTTTATTTTGACAAGATACTGGTCCTTTTTGTCCCAGTATGCTCACGCATTATAGTCTATTTTATTCCAACAGCCCGGATCTGTACTGAAAGAATCGTTAGCAGTGCTCTCGAAACAGGCGCCAGAATCAGGGCTTGCTGTGTTGAGTTCCTGACTCTTCTGCACCCGCACCGCCGATTCAGCCACCAGACTAATTGAGGCAGACACATCTTCCATATTAGCAGGTGCACTACAGACATTATCAAGGCCCATAACGGATGCAGATATTCTCTCACCTTTTGGGCAGTGTTGTTCAGAAGGTTTTGTTGTTTTATTGCCGCTGTCTTGATTGTCTACAGGGCACATTTTAGATCCATTTCGAAGCACGTCACTTTGGCTTTTTTTTAAAGCTGCTGATTGCGTTGTTCTATCAGTTTGTGCGTTTTTCTTTTTTGTGCCCCACTCTCGTGCTTCTTGAAGTCCGCTATTGTTTACACTATTTAGCATAGAGTCAGTCACACCGCGCTTGTTAAGGAAAGGATGCTTCCATTAACCAATCAATGCCAAGGGCGGCAAATTACAAATCTCCTTAATTAAAGAAATGTCGATTTCATGTAAATCTAAATGAATTGCAACTATCAGCAAACTTTAAAATTATTTGTAAAATATTTAAAGGGGGTCATATGATGCTTTTTTAAAGATCATTATTTTGTGTATTTGGTGTAACAGAATATGTTGACATGCTTTAATGTTCAAAAAACACATATTCTTTTTCAAATACTGTACATTATTGTAGGTCCTCTATGCCCCGCCTCTCTCAAACGCTTCGTTTTCTACAAAGTCCATCCTTCCAACAAGCGCAGTCTGCTCTGATTGGCCAGCTGACCCAGTGCATTGTGATTGGCCGAACACCGCAAGCACTCGTCGGAAATGTAACGCGAGCTTCATCTTTCTAAATAAATGTAAAAACAGAGCCCGAAAGGGGAATATAGCACACACACACACGATGCGCAAAACTCCGCATTTGAACAGTCAATAGCAAATACTTGAACTAATAACAAAACAGTAGCTGATTCAGAAGCTCCAGATTGTCATAGCAAAGTCAGAATTACCTCCTCTCCTAGGTTCACGAAACGGTCGTCCATAAAATGCATTGCTGTTCTGTTGTAAGTAATCTTAAAGATTCCTAAATGCATCTACTTTCGGAAGGCCAAATAAAGTGCTTTTGCTTTCGCCTAGAAACACACAGCGTCTCCCTGACATGCTGCTTCAACACTAACTGCGGTTACTGAAACCACGCCTTCTTTCTTTGCGTGAACATTTGGGCGCATTATGCTAATATTTCCACATAGTGAGGTAGATATGTGGGGGCGTTTTAGGGGGGCGTGGCAGAGTCTTAACTTTAATAAAGAATATCTCTTTGGTTTTGAGACTTTAGTCTTTGCAACTTCAGGGATCTTATCTATGCACAATCAGCTTGTAACACTCCAAAGAGAAAGGAAAACTTGAAATCGCATCATATGACCCCTTTAAATACTATATATATATTTTTTTTTGCTCAGTCAGTAGGCCCTTCCCCAGGGCTATAGCCCCTGTAAGCCCGTGCATTAATGCACCCCTGGGCATAACCATAACAAAAGTTATGCGTTTTAAAACGAAAATGCACTAGTGTAAACGTAGCCTAAGAACCGCTGCTTTAAAACATTGATTTTGAAACTCGTGAATCCATAATCGTTAGAAGACAGAATTGCGATTCATATATGAATAGATTTTTTCGTGAACCCCTAGTTTTGACGGCATGGCTACAACTCTTCCTCTTCTCTAAAGCAGCACAATATGGCCTCGTCCCCTTTGTTGCATGTTCCTGGGGGCGGGGTTTATGTAAATGTCTGGGTTTGTGATGTCACCAACCCGGGAAGTAGCTCGTTGTAGGCCCTACCAGCCTTGTCCCCAACAAAGTAAAAGAATTAAATTTAAAGATTTTGCATAATACATATCTCACTAATGAGATTACATCCAAATTTGGTAATCCTCATTTGAATTGTAATTTCTGTAATTTCAGTATTTTTCAAATGCCCCCTTGTTAAGGAATTTTGGTCTGATGTCAAGTCAAGTCAAGTCACCTTTATTTATATAGCGCTTTTAACAATACAGATTGTGACAAAGCAACTGAACAGCATTAATTAGGAAAATAGTGTCAATAATGCAGTTTCTGTTGATGTGTCAAAATTATTTTCTTCAAAATCCAATGTAGACATTGATTTAACTATGTGTGATATATTTTGTTATTTTTTTCATTGTAAACATAACATAGAATATATAGGAAATGTATTTATTTTATTGGGAAAATATTATATTCATAAATGTAAATTTTCTTCAACATTCCCAAAATTACATCATTTTCTTTGTGACTTTAACTACTAATTATAACACAAAAAATATTAACACCAAAAAAAGTGTCAAATTTGTGAAACTGTATAATGATCTGATGAATATTACGTAATTTTGATTTACTACCTCTGTATTTCTTTGTTTTATCTATTTATTCTTATTTATTAATTTTTTTTCTTTGTCTTCCTATATTATTTCTGTATTGATAATGTCATCCAATGTTGTATTTAATTGTTGAAGCTAATTGTTTATACTTGCAATAAAATAAAATAAAATTCCCTACCAGCCATAACTGTAGGCATTAAACTGCCATCATTTTAAATCTACCTCTGTATTTCTTTGTTTTATCTATTTATTCTTATTTATAAATTTTTTTTCTTTGTCTTCCTATATTATTTCTGTATTGATAATGTCATCCAATGTTGTATTTAATTGTTGAAGCTAATTGTTTATACTTGCAATAAAATAAAATAAAATTCCCTACCAGCCATAACTGTAGGCATTAAACTGCCATCATTTTAAAAGACAATATCTCTGTTTGCATTGAACTTTCTGCATCGTAACTTTGCAGATATTGTTTGTGCTCAAACAGCAACATTACACACTAACTAAAGTTAAAAAAGTGAAATCACAATCAACCACCCCTTTAAAACTAAAACTACTGCTAATAATAATAATAACCCTGAAAACGATTTCAGCAGCATCGATATTCATATGAAATGAAACACTATATCGCTGTTGAAATTGGCATATATGATGACAAAAGTTGTGCAGCCCTGTAGCCTATATAAACCATGTTAAAATAAATATAATTAAAATAAAACATCAACTGCAAAAAAGATTCAATATTTTCTCTGTTTACCTGCGTGTCATTTGACCATTAGCCAACATCAGACTTCAAGTAAATATTGAACATCTAAGGGGTTTGGCTGACAAATATTAGGAAACCCCTGCTCCGAGATATTGGCATCTGTCATAAAAAAAGAAAAGAGAAAGAAAATCGACCGCTTTACTTTGTTTATCACGAGGATGGTAGTTAGTTAGTAACATTTTCCAACTAATGAATCCCACACAGACAGACAGAAGTATTTTAAAACAGAGTGTAATTTCCATGATTTCCCCACAATAATCGCAATTTCAAAATTCCCTGATTTTTCAGTGTTTTCAGTGAGCGTGGGAACGGCGAATACTAAGACGGCCGTGACACACACTTTCACACAGTTCTGTGTCTCTGCTTTCACTGCAGCCACAGGCAGCCAGACAGGAAGGGCAGTTCACACACTGTCCAGCCCCAGAGAGACATAATGTACCACATCTCCAAACACACCCCAGATACATGTGACTGTTTCACTGGCCCTCTGAGGCCAGAACCCACCCCATAAACAAGCAGAACCATTCCTACCTGATGTGTGCTTAAGACTGACACACTGAACACACCGCCTCCATTTCATCGTCTCAGACACACACGTTCTACTCAAAGACACTTTATCTCACATCAAAAGCGTACATTGTTTTTGATCGATTTTTTTGGAACATGCTCGGGCAAGACCGGAGTAACATGAGCTTTGTCGAGGAGCGTAGAGTAAATTGTGTTGAAAAGCTGTGACCCGGAGCTCCGTTGCCCAGACAAAGGTGCCTCTCATGTGCCCCAGACGTGGGATATCCCTCTCATCTCATACCAGCCAGCCACACGAGCGCAACCCCCCGCCTGGCTGCTCTCCAAACCCATATTTATTTTTCTAAAGAGCCTATAAATGCTTCAGAGTTGCTTTTCTCCTCTTCCGTTGTCCCTCATCTGATCTGACGAGCAGCAGGAGAATTTATGGCATGTGGAGTGGAGAGAAGGTTGAGATCTTATTGCAGGTCCTTGTTAGCAGTGCTACTTATAAAATGTAGTCTGTTACTGGTTACAAATTACATGATGAAAATTGTAATGTAATCTAGACTACTTAATGCATTCTGACTACTTCTGGATTACTTTTGACATGACTTGTTTACGTATAATCAGCAATTGTAAAATTAAAATGTCTTTTAAAAGTAAATAAATACATAAAAACTAAAATAAAACACTTGACCACCAACAGCAATGACATGGTCGAAGTCTTCCAGGATTGTAATATTTTTGAGTAACTTTATTATTGACTATTGAGAGGTGCTTTTGTCCCCAAATTCAGAAGCGCGAATTGCAAATTAATTTATATGACATTCACATGGCCATTCGATATAGTGAATACTCACTGTATTCAATCTAATTACAAGTACTAAAATTTTGGAATCTGGTTACGTAATCCAGATTACATGTAATCGGTTACTATATGAAGCTGCTTGTTAGCTACTAACGTTAACAAGAGCCACACATGCACGCTGCACTGAATAATACTCTAGCCCACAATGCAATGCGGCTGACTTTAACTTCTATTTCTAGAATGAAATAATATCTGATTCATTTGGAAAATTTAAAAATTTGTGCACTCCAGGTGCGCCATTAGCTGTACATGTTTCTGTATCTGTTGTGATGACAAAATTGTCTGTTTTAGTGTTTCCATACGAGTAGAATCGGATATGGGCGGGGCTTAAACGTAAAATCTAAACACAGGTTGAATGAACTACACTATGGTCACTTGATTTCAACGTGTCCACTATTTATTTTAAAGGTATAACGGAACATAACAGCGAAGGAAATTCTGGCAAACACTACACTAGGTGGCGACAAACAATGCATGCTTGTTTTTGTGTTGCAGAACTGGGCAGGCGAATCTAATTCACACTGCGCCGACAGACAGCGACAATCGCCAGATTCTATGTAATTTATCAGACATTCCATAATTTGACAAATGCCAGTTGAACATGCTGTTGGCAAAAACCAGGGCCAGACCAACGCCAACAGGCAGTGTTGGGGAAAGTTACTTTTTAGTATTGCATTACAATATTCTGTTACTCCCTAAAAAAGTAACTAATTGCATTATAGTTACTTTTTATGGAAAGTAATGTGTTACATTAATATTGCGTTACTCTTTTTTTTTTTTTTCATCTGGCCTGGGCTTACTTGTTTGTTTTTAATATAAAAAGTTCAATATTTGGCAAAAGTAACCAAAAGTGACATGAATAAACCTCAGGCTGAAGGAAAATGTAAATTCAAAAAGCTCAAACAAACCCTTCAGCTGTGCTGCCATTCTGGATTCCACGAAGAAAAAGATGCAGTTGAAGAAAGTTCAACACTTTCTTCTCAATCACAAAACAAAATGAAACGCAAATGTTATGCTTAACTAAAATCATTTTTGTTTATTAGTATAGTTGAATTGGATTATTGAAGGTCAGTAGCAAAGACACTGGTTAATAAAATAGGATTATATACATAAAGGATATTTGTATTATTTAACATATTTAATTATCGCAGGTTTGTGTCATTTGTCTAAAGTTTGCATTTCACTCTTTTATTCATTTGGAGGAATACTGAATCTGTTTTGTGCAGGTGAGATGAGTAAATGCATGTTCACATTTAGTTTAGATCTACAGTATCATCATGTTCACACCTCTGCACTCACTCCTGATTTCTCTCAACATGGCAACACAAGAGCTGTCAGTCAATACATGGGAAAACTGGCGTTACTTATTTGAAAAAGTAACTGATATTTTCTTGTAAATTAAAAAGTAATGCATTGCTTTACTCGTTACTTGAAAAAAGTAACGAAAAAAAATCTAATTACTTAACTCAACAAGGGTTACACACGTATTACCGTAACCAATTTGTAACACAAACACCCGTCGTCGTTCAAAACCTAAAACAAGTCTTAGTTTATTACAACATACGGGTGTACAGAACTACAAAGAGAATGTTTGTTTTAAAACGCTGGCTCAAGAACGTAACTTCACTGCTGTGTGCAGCCTGCTTGAAATTAATTTCAGCCTGCTTAAATTTAAATATCATTTAAATATGTAATATACAGCAGGAATAGCTAGGTTAAAGGGGTCATATGATGCGATTTAAATTTTTCCTTTCTCTTTGGAGTGTTACAAGCTCTTGGTGCATAAAGAAGATCTGTAAAGTTGCAAAGACTACAGTCTCAAATCCAAAGAGATATTCTTTATAAAAGTTAAGAGTCAGCCACACCTACCTAAAACGGCTCGTTCTAACACGCCCCCACAT
>NW_015505583.1:590286-606946 GCF_001515645.1 Sinocyclocheilus grahami | reverse complement strand
CACAGCACACTCAGAACGATGAGCTTTGTAAAAATCGACGTGTTTCAGAAAGGCGGGGCATAGAGGAGAAACAATAATGTAATAATGTATTTTTTTAACCTTAAACCGCATAAACACATTTAATTACACCAAATACACAACATAATGTTTTTTTTAGCAACATCATATGACCCCTTTAAATGAGGTCATGACCACCTACACAGGAATGTGCCGTTAAATTTATTGTGTGGAGTCAGAGGCCTCTTCCTCGGTGTGTGAACTTCCTTTACCTTCAAATCGCTCAACATCTTTCTTCATTTTATTAAAAGGCACACAGGTTAGTTTCATAGTCACTCCATTTTTTCATTGCAGACAGTTTCTACAAAGAAAACAAAATAATTACATAATTTATCTGCATCTCTTGCAAGTTTAGCAATAATTGGAAATGTCATCTGTAATGGCACAAAATTGTCTCCGAGAGTCTTCTCCTTAGTGGGTAAGAGTTAGAAGTCTGAGAGCGTGTAAATTAAGCCAAATTGCACAATTTAAGTAATACTAGGCATCTTATGTCCATAAACTCTCTTATTAAATAATTCAGTCTAAGTCAGTCCAACTGTGCTCCAAAAAATATTTCCAAATGATTTGTAAATTGATCGGTCGATTTAAACAAAATGAACAAAATAATAATACTTATCTGCAAAAAATAACTAATGTTAATAATATAACTGACAGGGTGCACAAGGTTTTAATCAAATGTAGCTAGCGAACAGTAGGCTTATTAATTAAAACTAGTTGAAATAGCACAAAACACAATTTTTTTTACTGTTCAAATTGTTTCAAAACCACTGTCCGAAGCAAAGAATAAGGACTTGTTATCTTGACGGCTATTGCTGCTTTCCAGTGGGTATTGATTTCTGGTTTCATGTCACAGATGATATAATTGAAAAAATGTGTTTACAGTGTTGCATCGCTCTCTGTGTGATTATCATGGCTGTGTTCAGAATGTACAGGCTTATAAATGCTGCTTATTTCAAACTGAATGCAACATTGATTGAAATGACACTGTTACATCATCACATGGCCTAATTACATGCTTAATTCAAAGAGGAAGGAATGAAAACAGCTATTAATCCAATCTTGTGTAGAATTATCTTAACGTCAGGCGGTAAGATCAAATAATGAGTCAGAGGAGTTAAAATCACAGACGTAATAGCTCCTAGTTTATGTATCCCACTGGAACATTCATTGCACTGCATTCATTATTCCGTTAGATGTAGAAGGTCTTTCGTGTGTTCTATCCAGAAAATCTGCAAACTGTAGACAGAATCAATTCTGGAGAAGCATATCAGCATGCTGTCGTGTGAGTAATAGCCTACGTAAAACCACTTTTCCAAACGCAGTATATCAGATCTGTGGGTACACTGGAAAAACATGAAAATGTCTCCGATTGGTTCCAGAAGCAGCTAATAAAACATTTGAATGATTTTAGGAACTATTAGCAGGGAGTTTATTTTTGATTTTTTCATTATATGCAGTGATTTAATGATACAATATGTCCTCACTGAGATGAGCAAACAGAGCAACTATAAATAAACATTTCAGTATGCATTCCAACAGAACAGTCTCCAGGGAACTTGCATGGATCAAACTGTTTTCTTGGCACTCAAGCGTCATGAACCAAAAACAAATGTTCCAGCTGGATCTGGGAGATACTAGCGCTATCTAGTGGCGAACAAGATCCCAGACGGCTCCTAAAAAGGATCTGTCACTGGCAAATATTAGAGAAATGTTGCTTGTATTTATTTATTTATTCAGAAGGGTTGTTAATGGACGCCAGGTGGTGCAGTTCCGCTACACCAGAGACTCACACAGTGAGTTTACAGTCCCTTTCTTGACACTTTTTAACTAGAAGTTATTCAAATTCAAATTTTTATGTTTTATTTTATATCACATTTCAATAATCTTTTGTTAAGTGTTCAATAAGTGCACTTGCTTTGATGTGTTGACTAACATACTAAAGCACATGCAAAGTACTTGATTATAATTTGAACTGTAGTTATTTAATATTACATGTATTGTTAATATTAATGTCAATGACTTTTAAATGTCCTATATTGCAAATTCATCATTACAAGTGTGTAATTACAAATATATTTAAATTCATGATGACATAGACATTAAAGTATGTTTTAGTTTAGTTGAGTTTTATATGCTTGCCAATACATTCTGCAATACACAATATATCAAAGACAACAGAATTATGAAATGACATGATGTACTAAAGTCCTATATGTGTGTCAAAAAACTTCTAAAGTTCAGCTAATCGCATTTAAACCTCTGGTGCGCTTCGGTCACTTTTGACCGAAATTTTTTTAAATCACAGCTTCATCGGAATGGTACAAAACCTGGTGACTTTTATGGCATTTGGTGAACACGCACAAAAAATTGAGGGCATAATTCGAGCAGGCTAAGTGGTCGTAAAAAAAAATAAAAATAGTCACACTTGTGGTCTTCGACCATAGGAAATGAATGGAACATTGACAAAAACAATCTACAAATCTGCCACAATGCAGAAAAAAGTACACAGCAATGACGGGGTGAAAGTTTAAAACATCAAGACAGCAACACACCCACTCACACACACACGTACACACACACACCTATGAACTGGTGTGAATGTAACACAGCAAATATGTCAAATAAAAGAAATAATTCAACTACAATGCAGTAAAAAAGTTGACAGCAAGGAAGGGGTTACACTTTAAAACATCAAGAGTGCAAAACAGACACATCCACTCACACACATACACAATTATACACACTCAAATGAATTGGTATAGCTATTAACATATAGCCAAAACGAGTCAGAAAACTGAAATAAGAGGTTGAAATCAGATCAAACCCAGAAGGATTAAGCTCCAATGAAATATTTGTTCATTTTTGTTACATTTTTATAGAATTTTAATGTGTTGTGTAACAAAATGTTTTCTCTGTGTTCAGGTTTGACTGTAGTAATAATAATTCAATAACTGATGCTTCAAATCAACATTACAAAAAAAATAAAATAATAATAATCTAAACCTTTACAAAACGTTGTTTTTGAGAATGTCTAAACATATATCCAAACCCACAAATGAATAAAAATACGTATTTATGTCTTTTTTTATAGGCCTTTTATACAGAGCTATATAGGAATCTAGTGGCTAAACCATAGAATTGCAGATGTTTTTCTTTTTTTACTCCCACCAGATGGCACTAATTTGGCTTCAAAAAATTGGATTTTAAAGGCATTGACTCTATTTTAACATGAAATACTGCATTCATTGAAAAGTAATATAAAAAATATTTTGTAAAAAAAAAAAAGGGACGAAATTGATCATAATTGTTGCATAAATATTAATTAGTACCATGAAATTATTACAAAATACAAAATATTATTTAACAAATATGTTACATTGATTTTACTGGGGTTTCCGGTCACTTTTGACCGGGAAGACCACAAGTGTGACTCCCAAATAAGGAGCACCAGAGGGTTAACATAAATGTAAACTATAATACATTTTTAAATGCAGCCTATAATTGTCTCAAGACATAACATTTGGTCTGTATTTAGTGTGGAGTATTTCTTTTTAAAAGTATGCCAAAATGGATTAGTATGCAGCAGGCTAACATTCTGTTCTGATCATAGCTCTAGTACACTTTTAAATCCATAAATCCTGAATATCAGAATTGCCGAGTGATATTTCCTCTCACATGGTAATAACACATATTTCCTCACACTTACTCTGGCATTCAGAAGCACACTAGAAAATGTATGCGCACCACGTCTGACGTTTGCATGCACACACACATACAGAGGACAAGGGTTAATGTGCGAAGACCGATAAGTGTAACAGCACTAATGTGCACTAACGCATCAGAACATGCCAGGAAAACATACACAACTGTGAGTAAACAAACAACTCGATACCTACATACTCAAAACAACAAATATGCATGCAGGACAAGAATTCTGTGGTTTAGTTTGAAAAATATTTATTTAACATTAAAATGCATTTTCAATATATACAAGCACAGATATGTTCAAAAGTACAAAATGTCAGCAATGTTCTTCATTTAAAAAAATATGCATTCATAATAAGTAAAATCCCATAGGGAAATTTTCATATCACATGCAAACTATTTCACAATATATGCACATGCACACAGACACAACCACACATCAAGTGAGTGTACTTTGGTTACTGTGCAGAGATGCATTAGCACCTTATTAACTTTACCTGCATTTTTTCCCGTAAATCAAACTGATATTTTTCCATAGTTTAATAGAAGTCATATTCACCATAGCTATTTATTTTGGACTTCACAAAACAGGATGGCATGGACTTTTCCGCCACGTTACAACCAAAGAAATGTACATAAACACTAGAGCTGTTAGCTGTTGGTTTGTTTGTTTGTTCACTGATGAGAGGCACTTTTGTTTTGGTGACAAGTTCAACATCGGAGTATAAACCAAAAAAGATCTGAAAAAACTTCAAGGCACATGTAAGTTGATAAACAGCCACAAGAAAACACAAAAACTAAAAACAAACAAGTTGCTTGTTTGTTTGAACCAAACAACCTGAATTATACAAACAAACAACAGCTTTTTACATGCTCAGATTATACTAAAAACAAACAACTTTAATAAATTGATGAAAAATAAACAACATTTGTGAGAGGTGTTTGCTTATACTCTGATGTTTTTCAAGAGCACCATTGTGCGTCATAATCGCACAAGTCTTTCAACCATCGAAGAGCTTCAAAAATAAACACCATCACCTGAAACTACAGCGTCTTTCCTGCTCACAAACTGTGAATTCTACCTAGTGTCACAGGAAGTCAAAAGTTTCATTTCCTTTTTTTGTAATAAGATGCACAGTTGTGCAAAATAACACAACGGCTACACCCATTGCTCTGTAAACACTCCAACCCACTGATCTATGAGGGAGCCAAACCATAGAGAATGAGCACATAAACATTTATTTCCCATTCAAACTCAAAGTAAACAACACAAATCTCATCTATATATGTGACTTTGACCACAGCCGTAACGGCTCTCCTCAACACCAAACAAATCTGAGACAGCCGCACTTGGCTGCAGCCCAGGGAGCCGAACGCTGTCTGACATCTAAATGAAGGGTGCGACCCATGCCAAAACGCATCAAACAATGCAGCAAGAGGAGAAAATGCTGGCTTTGGATCAGACACAGGAAGTCAGGCTGTCGAGTGGCTCTGAATGGAGATGTCAGGTTGCTGTAGGGTTACGACCGGGGGTGGAGGAGGAGGAGGAGGTCGGCCTGAGGTGACTGCCCTTCCTACCATGTTTCTGTTGTTTTTAGCAGCCGGGAGTTCGATTTCCACAGGACTGGTCTGGACGGAGTCATCAGAGGGCACAAAGCCTCGCCTGTCAATCAAACTGACAAGACAAGAGAGGGGGCAAAGGAATTACAACAAAGCCACAGTGATAAACAGAGGCTTCATATTGTGGATATAGTTTTTACTGGTACACTGGAGACCATATACACGTCTCACCTGGGTGGCATGGGTCCACAGAGCACAGAACAGCAGTTTTTGACAATGCTGTTGTAACTGTAAGGATTTCCAACGTCCTCATTTCCACTTTTCCCTGACCAGGAGCCTTTAATCTGTAATATGGACACAAAAATACACATACAATCCATGAAATATTTAGGCCTACATCATAATAATAAAAATAACAAAAATAATGTATTTGTATGTATTTTCTATGGTGGCCGAGAGAGCTCAATCTGTTGCAACTTTACACAAGCAAATTAAGAAAACATCTTCATCAGTTTGACAACACGTGCTGCAAATACTCACAGCACAACCAAATACAGAAATGCTCTGCAATTACGCACAACGTGACCAAATACTTTGTATTTGTTTGTGTTGTGAGTGTTTGCAGAGCATTTCTGTATTTGGTTATGCAAGTATTTTCAGTGTTTCTGTATTAGGTTGCATTGTGAGTTTTTGCAGCGTGTTTCTGTAATTGGTTGTGTTGTATTTGCAGAGCTTTTCTGTATTTGGTTGTGTTGTGAGTATTTGCAGTGTTTCTGTATTTGGTTGTATTGTGAGTATTTGCAGTGTGTTTCTGTATTTGGTTGTATTGTGAGTATTTGCATTGTGTTTCTGTATTTGGTTGTATTGTGAGTATTCGCAGCGTGTTTCTGTAATTTGATGTATTGTCAGTATTCGCAGCGCGTTTCCGTAATTGGTTGTATTGTCAGTATTCGCAGCGTGTTTCCGTAATTTGATGTATTGTCAGTATTTGCAGCATGTTTCCGTAATTTGATGTATTGTCAGTATTTGCAGCGTGTTTCCGTAATTGGTTGTATTGTCAGTATTTGCAGCGTGTTTCCGTAATTTGATGTATTGTCAGTATTTGCAGCATGTTTCCGTAATTTGATGTATTGTCAGTATTTGCAGCGTGTTTCCGTAATTGGTTGTATTGTCCGTATTCACAGCGTGTTTCCGTAATTGGATGTAGTGTCAGTATTTGGTCAGTATTTGCAGCGTGTTTCCGTAATTTGATGTATTGTCAGTATCTGCAGCGCGTTTCCGTAATTTGATGTATTGTCAGTATCTGCAGCGTGTTTCCGTAATTTGATGTATTGTCAGTATTTGGTCAGTATTTGCAGCATGGTTCTGTAATTTGATGTATTGTCAGTATTTGCAGCGTGTTTCCGTAATTGGTTGTATTGTCATCCATCTCATTTGGATTATGCAGTTTTATCTAATAAACCTAATTCAGTCATACATAAATCAAACTGTAAGACTTATATAATAGTACTATATAATAGTACTAGTAAAACTGAATGCGTTTTAAATACAAACTAACCAGATTTATATATTTAATGCAGCTCAATAAATCTAGTTTGTGTCAATCTCATAAATTTATCTAACCGAATATTGCTTGTTTCACAACTAATCATTACTCATTTTAAACGTCATCAAAACAAATCAATTTTTACTGAATTAATTGTTTTTAACAATTAACAGATTTATGCTGATTCTAAGCAATTTAAATAATTATTTTGAATCAAGAATTTTGAAAACAATTATTTATGAATGTAACACTTGTGCCATGATGTTTTTTTTATGTATGACTAACAAATATAAGCATCACAAAGTGTATTAATTTATGACAAAGCAGTGCAATTCAAATGGTAGATATATGTATTTGAATTACATATAAATTATTTTAAATTAAGGCCTAAATATTTGAGTGTATGAGGTAAAAAACACTTTTACACCTCTTAAGTTATGAAAGGAAAACACTTACATCCTCATTGGTAGTAAGATTTGCAGCTACCAGGTATGTATGGAAGCCTGAGAGGCCCAAAATGGACCAAACTGAAAAGAAGCAAACCACTAACTCAAGAGCAGTGGAGAAAGTAAAGGAAAACTTCAGAGTTTGCACCAATAATGAATATTAACAGCACACAGTACAGGAATATGCTGGGCTAAATATAACTTGATCAACAGCATCATTTTGAGTTGATTAGTCCCTTGGTTTGTACAAACATTGCACTTATAATGAAAGTGCACCAAAGTGTTGAGCCCTGCATATGACACGCAGAGGGAAAAACATATATTATGGCCATGGATTAGGAATTCATTCCCTTGTTTTAGTTAAATCACTGCCACAGTTGAACTAAACTAAAGGGAATGAATCAGTACAATATGGCCATGATTTAACTAAAATGAAGGAAATAACGCCATAATATCTACCCCACCCACATGTCATGTGCGGTACTCCATACAGAAGTGTTTAAAGCAGAAATGTGACATTTGGGCGGCTGGAACAATTGCATTCAGAGGCACTCAAATGTGCATTGTAAAAACCGCTATGACTATACTAGCTACATAATACTATCACAAATACTGTATTTTACATTGTTTTTTTTCCCCAGTATGACTTGCCCCATAGATTCACATTGTAAGCACGTTACTACAAACCCAATTTTCATTTGTTTTTATAAACTGAGGCACAAGTTGACATTTTCGGTGTCAATTCTTGTTCATTGAACTTCACTTGTATTTAACCCAGCACATTCCTTTACGGCAATAACAGACTTTTTGCAAGTTAAACATCTGAACTCAAACAACAAATGAAAGGATATCTGGCAGGACTCGCTTGGAGAGCGAAAACCAACCCATTTCCTCCTTGTGACCCTATAAAAGAGAGCATTAGTCACTAAAAGCTTTTATCAGATCTTAAGCCATTTAGGTCCAATAAGAGATTCACATGGCCTCTCATCATCTCATTTGGCATCTGTGCTTGCCTTTAGAAATACAGCAGAGTGCAAACAGACCAACTCTTCGATTAAAAAGAGCTGATGTAAACACTACCAGTCTGTTATCTGGACACATCTAACTCAATTAAATGGTTTATGCTTCAAAACTGGAAATTAGTTTTGTCTAAACTGTTCCAATTTGGAACAATGTTATATTGCATTTTCTTTTTTAAAAACCAACAACTCCTTCAGTGCTGTTCAAACACATCCCATGATGCACCTCGTGAAGTAAGTTCCACTATTATACAAAAGATTTTGGTTGGTATAATTTTTACAGTAAAAACAGTAATATTGTGAAATAACTAAAATAACTGTTTTCTATTACAATATATTGTAAAATGTAATTTATTCCTGTGATCAAAGCTAGATTTTCAGCATCATGACTCCAGTCTTCAGTGTCACATGATCCTTCAGAAATCATTCTAATATTCTGATTTACTGCTCAAGAAATACATTTGATTATTATCTTTTATTATTAGCATTTTTAGGAAAAGCGTGAGCAACTAGGATTTTTTTTTTAGGATACTACAGCATTTATTTGAAATCGAAATCTTTTGTAACATTGTAAATGTCTCTAACGTCACTTTTTAGAACTACTCTGGTTACAAATCTCTTAACTGGAAAGTGACATGACCTCACTGGACCCATGTTAAATTCACACACCACTCAACGACGTATATATTTGTTTGAGCTCACAGATACACAAAGAGTTGTCAAGGAAAATGAAATGACACGTACTCAGAGCCAGGTGTGTGGTTACACAGCCGAAGATGAAGGCCGTGAGGAAAGACAGCGAGACGATGAAGGTGTAGAAGAAGCGATAGTTTCGTTTTCCCACACAGTTGCCGACCCAGGGGCAGTGATGATCGAAGCGCTCTGTCAAACACACATGACAGCGGGCCGTCACACGGCTCGTGATTTATTACAGCAGGAATTAAAAAGGCTGCTGGCTTAAGAACAAGTGAGAACTTCAGAGATCAAACCAAAAACGCACACCGCTTCAAACCGGCTTCATAAACCTAACGCTATAAATAACACCGCTAAATCTGAGAAAGATAACATCCTACATGGATGCACAAGCAGAGGAGTGTGAAAACTGCACACAATAAACACACTGGCAATTAATATTGAATGTTAGGAGTAACCACATTACATAGCAGTGTTTGCCTGTACAGTACAAACTCAAGTAAAAAATGATTAATCTTCTTTATAGAGGAATTGATTTTTAATAAAATTACAAGCACTTAATTACAGAGCTACTGTGAGCTACAGTGTTGTTAATCAATGGCATATGCATTTGTTGAAACCAACCGATTTAAATTTGATTGTGTCATTTGCAATGCTTCATCGGGACTGTATTTCTTTTCCTCATTAAAGCCATAAAACCACACGGTTTTGAACCTCGGTTTCATTTTCAGACACTCAAAGTATGTGGTTTTGGTAACGCTTTAGATTAGAAAACTCCTCTTGTTGAGAAGCTCTTCTAGACGATGGGCACATGTTGCGTTCACAAATGCGCATTACAGAGACTCAAACTCCCGAGCAGACGCAGAGCTGAGTGTTCATGCGGAGCAGCATTTACTGCGAGACGCTGAAAACACTGAGAATGAGCTGCTCACGAGTAACTAAACACAGTTCTGCTCTTCCCTCGGAAACACGCAGCACATATATTGAATTCAACTACAGCCTTTGCAGTTTGATTATCCCACTAAGCCAAATCGCATTTTTTATTTCAATTAATAGTGCAGCCCTATGTTGCTCCGGTTATATCCGAGCGGTGCTCCTGCACATCAAACAACGTTAATGCACTTAGACCGATGATCTGATATGAATTGATAATGCATACCTGGAGTGCACTGTAAGCAGCTTTAGATAAAAGCATCTGCCAGATGCATGAATTTAAATGTTAACTTGTAACCTTTAGTATGAGCAATAGTGATAATGACACTTGCATTAGCAATCGCCACTAATGATTATCATTAAAAGCAGCCTCAGATTTGCTGCATGCGAGCGCACTTCTGGAAGCTCATCTCACCCACACAGTTGTCACACAGGCTGCAGTGGGAGGTGCGCGGCGGCCGGAAGATCTTGCAGGTGAAGCAATACTTGAGTTTAACCACCTGCTGATTGATGACGACCTCCTTCGTGCGCGGCGGGGGGCGGTAGGATGAGGACGAGCCCGTCGGGTTGTCTGCCAGAGAGAAAAACACATTTCCAGCAGAGGATGAGATGTCAGGAAGGAATTTCAATAACTAACATTAAAGAAAACAACTAAACTCTCATTCTGATGTTTAAAGGCTCTTTAGAGTTTGCTGAAATTAGTTGAACACTCGCACTAGAAAACCACTGGCGCAAGGGAGAACTGCTTGAAAAAAAATCCATTTGGTGTAATCATTAGAGCAATGCGTTATTTAAAGGAGCTGCTTTCACCACTTCACATCAAAAAAGATACATTAACAATATGCTACATAAAAAACATTAAGGCGGCAAGCAAAAAAACCGTCTCAGGGAAAACCATGAGAGTCTAGAGAGGTAAAAAGCAAGATCTAGAGATGCGTTCCTAAAAAGCTGAACTTATTTGACTGCATGTTTTTAGAAGGTCTTGTCATGCGAGACGCTGCAAAAAACACAAGGGCAACAGTCAAAGACATCCATCTAGCGCATGTTTACGCAAAAGAAAAGAAGTGCAATGGAATGCAAAAACACGTTATGTGTGAACAGCCTCTAATCTGTGATTTTCTGTCTGTGCACTAGAATTTGACTTTTTTTGTTTGTGTGTTTTCTTTACATGCTTTATTCCAATCCAGTCAAACACATCAGCTGATGTACGCAGTGATCGATCCTCAAATTAAGGTGGCCCAGTAGTGCACAACACAACGAAATTAAAAAAAGCAAACATAAGCTCACAACGCAATTAAGCTACAACTAGGGCTGGGCGATAAATCGATCACGATAATTATCGCACGATATAAATTTCCTCGATAAACGATATCAAAAACGTTCGATATAATGTTTATGAGGCGAAGGCGGAACGAAAGAGCACAAGTCATTTGAAGCGCGTCACTCGGACCGTTTATCCACTCGGATCAAAGTTCGCTTGCATTCAGCAAAGAACACAAATAACTCAGTTTACAGCCAGATGAAACTGCACTGACAAACAGGAGAAACACTGTGCGCAATGATACAGTTAGAAGACTTTTTAATCAAAATTGCCATCATTTACCAAAGATTTACTGTAGCAGCACTAACTGCACCATAGTATTGTGTCAGAAATGTCGAATTTGTATTATTAATGTAGACATGTTTTAAATGTATTGAAGGAGGAGTAATGGAATATAATTACAGTATTTTTTTTGTGTGATTAAGCTATAGCGTTTATGCATTTATACTAAATTTATTTAGACTAGCTACTGTTTTTCATACAAATACCTAAAAGCCATATTACATTTTTACCATGGTATTGAGGTGCTATATTTATGGTTTTAACTGTGATTATCATGATCTAAAATGTATGCTACTATGGAAGCTACTATGGCTACTTTTTTATGGAAAAAAAATTATTAAAAAAAACTCAAACAGTCAGAATAATTACATTGCACCATATAAAAATGAGGTTGCTACAATACTTACAGATATTACGGATTTTGATAATGAACAAAAAAAAAAACTAACTTAAGCTACTATTAAATGTGTATTTCTAAGAGACAAAAAAAAATGTTATATTATTATTAATATTATCAGGCAACACAAACCGGTTTCTTGATTTGAAACAATATTACTCATTAGAACGTGCAGAAACTAATAAATAATTTTTTTCTAATAAGATATTTATTTTCTTAAGGAAAAAAGACTGGAAAAGTGTAAAGAATTGAAAACCGTGAAGCGTGTCGTCGTGTTCTGACCGTAAAGAGTAGTTTAATGGTCTGGTTTCTACAACTTTCACATTGGAGCAAAAATCTGCCTTCAAACTTGAAAGAAATACAAATTTGGCATTTATCGTGATAATTATCGATATGAAAACATTATCAGCCCTATATGCTCCTGACCACTAGGGAGCAGTGTTAGCAGAGAAACACCGATACATCCTTGAGACGCCACAAGAAACTCTCAATGTAAGTGATTGATCTTAATATGTGTAATCGATTTTTAAATGAACGTGTTTTTACCGAATGTTTTGATATCCTGGTAATCTTCATGTATCGATTCATGAATCGGGCAGAAAATAAATCAATATTATTTTGGATTTGGACAGTTTAGCTCTGGGCAGCTTTCAAGCGTATCCCCACATAATAACGAACTGAAACAACGTCAGGGAGCAAGCAGCGTTAAAAGCGTTAAGCCCGCGAATACTCGTGACATGCACACAATTGCCCGTTTCTACAGATCAACTGCCCCCTAGTGGTTGGGAGCATTTCCGTTGTGTTGTGGCTTCATTTCGTTGTGAGCTTATGTTTGCTTTTTTAATTGCGTTGTGTTCTAATGGGCCACCATATCAAATGCTCTCAAAAACAAACTCGACTTAATATCTGCCACTTGGATATCAATTCTGATTTGAAATTTCGACTTAAGTTCAGCGCAACAGATATACTGCAAATGGCAAATTTGCAGATCAGAATTACCATGCATCACAGATATAAAACATGACAACTACACACAAACTAAGCCCTTATTCCAGAAGCAGCCTGCAGTGAAGGTCAGAGGGGTGAAAGCAAGCCAGACGGCTATAAATTCGTCTTGAAACAGAAAAAAAGAATATTAAAACGCTGTCACAGAAAAAAGGTACATCACGCACTTCTCCATTTCCCAGTTCCTCACAAACATGTCAGTACTTTAGCTGAACCACTTGAGCAGAGCAGACATTTTATTATGATGATCATTTTTATTATTATTAAAACTAATAACTGCAGACCGCTTCAGCTCTCTGACTGGCAGATTATGTTCCTGTTCGGAGGACATCTAAAATAATGGAGTCTGCACCGCAATCATGTGACCTTGTTCAGAGAGAAACAAACCTCTCACTGCAACAACCAGACGTGAATGTGCTAGTATTGAGCAGGTGAAGATCTCATTTTGAGTCCTGGGGGAGTGTGTGTTCATGACAATCATCCTGTCAGGGCCGTCCTCTGTAATTAGGACAGAATGTCCTCTTATTTGTCATGGAGAAGAAGAGATGGCGGCACGTCCAGAGCAGTTCAAAGGCTTATTCAGGGCCTTGGCATCTGTTAGATGCCAAAATTTAAAAAATCAAATCAAATCCCAAATCAGATCGACTCAGGGACATCTCTCAAACATGGTTATTATTTATATTTATGCATTTAGCAGACACTTTTATCCAAAGGGACTTACAACAGAGGAAAAGGGCCAACAATATCCATAGCACACAATGCCAGGTTTACCAATGTTAGATTATTATAGATCTGCTTTCCAAATCATGGTCACATTAGCAAATATTTTGCACAATTTTACAAACAAAGAAGGTCCATTTTTCCATTAATATTAGTGCCGTAATGCATGAAACAAGTATCATTTAACAAAACTGAATTTTATGTGGCATTTAACATAGTTCTGAATTAGATTTTTTTTTTCACTTTTTATTTAACATTTGAAATTTAACAATTGCATTTATGGCAGTTTTTTTTAGTAGACATGTATTTTCAAACAGCCGATTTTTTGTTCTGAGTTGTTAGACTGGAGATATCCAGTTTTTTAAAAATACAGCTTCAAGTTTTCAAGATGAAGAGGAAATTCAGAACATCAAATTCAATATTCAAAATTCAATACGCAGAAATTCAGTTCGTACGAAAGTAGGTCAGAGGTCATCTATCGATCTTTAACTATGGCCATGTCTGCCCCGAGACCACACGAAACACTTCCACTACGAGAGAAAGCGGCAGCCACGCGGTGATTCCTGGATGCCATCATCTCCATACAATTATCTCGTTTCCATGAGTTAATATGTTGTGGATAGGGCTGTGCGATATTGAAGAAAAATGCGATATGCGATACGATAATGCTTAAAGTGCCACATGCTCAGATGAAACTGAGTCAGTTCTGTGAACTTCTATAACTATCTTGTGTCATATACAGTATATATGGTTATTTGTATGTATGTATCAAGAGCTCCTGTTTGCGCACACTTAAGCGGTGAATAAAGCTGATTCTATAAGAAAGCACCCCCACAACAACTTCTGAAAGTGAACGTTAGTGTTTTACGCGAGCATTACATAAAAATGTCATTTTAACATTAGTGTAATCATTTTAACCGGAGTTTAGGAACGGAATAATAAAAAGGAAAAATAAAACACTGCGTAGTATTTACTCTTTGAATTCAATATGCACTGATTCTTATTTAAGCTACAAATGTTATTTAGGTAAGAGCAGTGAGTGATTTTCTCTTTGTCTTTTGTTCATGGCCCCAAATATTGCAAGCTGTAGAGATATGCATATTGCGATACGTACATTTGCGATATTTCGATCATTTCGATATATTGCACAGCCCTAGTTGTGGCCATACAAAACTAGCCTAAGTGAACCGAACATGTCCGCTCCGGTCAGCGTAAATGCTTCGTTCGACTTTTCGGAGATCATCAAAATTCAGTTTTGTTAAATGACACTTGGCAATAACACAAATTTACACAATTCAAATTCAAATAGTTTTGTCATATTATAAGCTCCATATCTACAGATGTGTTTTTTTTTAAATGTTGAACGTTTTGTTAGCATGAACGGCACATTTTTATAAGGAATAATAATATTATTCTTATGCGATATATGCTACAAACGACACAAAGTCAACAGTCGAAGACGTCCATCTAGTGCATGTTTACAAAGAAAAACAACAGAAAGGCGCAGTGGAATGCAAAACAAGTTGAACATTTGGAATAACATGATTCTCTTCCTATATCTGTATGCATGAATATGGAGGACCTAATACATAGCAGCAACAGAGCACACTGCACTGAGCCCTCTATCCCATAATGCAATGCCCTAGACTTGACCTTACACATCCAGAGTGACGAATGAAGCAGAAGCAACATCAGACATCTCATTCTTAGCTCATCATATAATCAACTGCCAAAAGACATTTAGCCAAACCTAGATTAAAAACGCAAAGCAATCCAATGTATTTCTGTGGATGATAACAGTATGCAGTATACAGAGTGCACTAGTAATCCAGAGGAGATGTGTGCTCGCTCACCGATCTGCTTCTCGATGTCTGCGGCCTCCTCTGGTGTGGCCCGGGGCAGAATCCCCGGATCCGTGAAGCTGGTCTGGAGGAGAGAGATGATCACAAACACAAACAGGACCCCTCCGATGGCCGGGATGCAGCTGGTGAGGTGCTCCACCAGGAACGGGCAGCTGGAACCACACAACGCCTCAATTAGGAAAACACTGATTGTGGAACGAGGAGGCTTTAAAACACTGCGCTGCGGATTCCCAATCCCACGTCTAACGCTAAACAAACGCCCTATAAAGAGAACGAGCAAACTGATGTCTAAAGTGTCGCAGAGCATTGGAAATAAACATAATAATATAAAAGATCTGAACATTAGAATCCAACTCGGCTTCTCCTTGATGTGCTGCATCCACAGGGGAAGCTTTAAAATTAAGGTGTTTGATTAACCACATTTAAGTAACCATACATTGTTAATTAAGTCTCTAAAAGTGGCCTCGATACAAATAATGTCCCGAGAGAGACATCCAGATTCATACTACAATCTCTAATACTGTACGAATCAGAACGGGGAGGCGATTGTTACACGTTTTGCCCCAGTGAATATATAATAGTTCATTTATCATGCCTATACTGAATATTTAGTTACTATTATTATAAATTGAACAATTAAGGTACTGCATATAGGGTACATATACCATAGAAATTAGCTATACTGGAGGGGGGGGCATGTTGTCACATAAAGGGGGTAAGTTGTCACAATGGAAACCTACTGTTTATCTTGCAGTTGCAGTTCAATATTATCTTCATTATGTAGTTTATGCTCGACTTAAAAATTAAAATACTTTCATTTCTATTTCCTTTTCTTTAGGGATGCACGATATATCGGCCACCATATCGGTATCGGCCGATAAATGTTCAGTTTTTTCTGTTATCGGTATCGGCCCGATAAGAAAATGTTGCGATATCTTAAAGCCGATAAATAATGCATTATTTCCTTCAGAGACACTTCAGATGCGCGCTGTTCGTTTGCAGCCTTTTGTGCAATTGTATGTTTTATTATTGTGTTTATTTGAAGTATATCTGATTTATCTCGTATAGAATGCGTTTGGTTAAGTTAAAAGAGCGCTTCAGTTTACCGGTGATC
>NW_015505583.1:585340-589491 GCF_001515645.1 Sinocyclocheilus grahami | reverse complement strand
TATGGGAAGAGCGCATCCACAACGGGATCACACATTCTGACTATAGCATGCAATAACTGTGTCATTTTGTACATATATAAGTTGTAATATTATGTTTATTTTGTATTAATATTAATCTCAGGATGCATTTCCTTGAGTTAAATAAGCTGCCAGCAAAACGCTTCAGTTTACCGTGTTCATTCAGCTCTTCAGCTTCAGCACGCGCAGCTCAACGGCTGCTATTTAAAACAGTGGTATTAATTTGTTACTTTTTCAAAATCATTGATATATTATTAATAACAACCACTTGTATTTTTCTCTTATTATTTTCATCAACAATATGGTTTAGTAATTAAAATAATTTAATTATTGTCCGTGCAGAGGCTATTCCGTTTTATTGATCTGTGGCGCATTCATTTTGATTCTTTACACGTGTAATGATGTCCAGTGACTTGTTTGCATTATTTTATTTATTTGTAAGACTTTTTTATGACTAAATTTGGTAATGGGAGAGTAAAAATATTTTTAAAACGTACACCGTTCAAACTAGGCTGCTTATGTTGAAGTGTTCGGGATGTGGCTTTTAATGATGAGACCTTTCTTGTAATCAGGCTCTCAAAAAGTATATAACAATTTGGATATAGATTTATCGGCCAACATATCGGTTATCGGCTTTCAAAAATAAATTATCAGTTATCGGTATCGGCCAAAATGTTCATATCGGTGCATCCCTACTTTTCTTTCTTCTGTGAAGACAAAATAAGATTTCTTAGTAACTGCGCAGTAACTGATTACATGTAACCTGGATTACATATAATCAGACTTTAAACATCAGTAGTCAGTATTTGTAATTAGATTAGATTACATAAAGCGCTCGTCTTTACATGATAACATTATTCACTTTTCACAAAATAGCAATACATTATTCATTAGATCTTCTTTTTCACCTTTTTTCCAGTGATTTAAAAGCAATCAAAAAGTAGTCGGATTTTATTACCTAAAAGATAAAATGCATTACATTACACTTACAATTTTTGTCATGTACTTTGTAATCAGTACCAGAATACAAGTAATCCATACAACGGACTACAAGTAATCTACCCAGCACTGGTTTGGACAGACAGACAGATCTTTATATTAGCCTCCACGCACGAAAGTCATGCAATTTTATAACGACATGAAGGTGAACTAATTATGACAAGTGAGCGAACTGTACTTTTAATTTGTCACGTGCATCAAGGAGACGTCTATTTGACCTCTGCAAGACGTATTTGCTCATCTGCAGTACGTCTACTGGACGTTCCCTATCAGACGTCTTTAAGATGTTTATGATTTTGAATGCATGTAAAACAGACATCTATCTAGCTTTAATTAACAAACACGTCCCAATTCAAGGGCATTTTGAAGCAGGAGTGTAAAGCATCTTTCAGATGTCAGTTTTACAAACATTCTAAGTTATAAACGTCTTAAAGACATCTCATGGACGTCTATTTGACATCTGAAAGGAGGCGTCCTATAGATGCATGCAGATGAGCAAACACTAAAAGATGCATCTTCCAGATGCAGATGTCAAATAGATGTGCTATCAGGGTTACAGACATCTGTACACAGCAGATGCTTTCCAGATCAAGAGACCTTTAACAGACATCTAGCTTTAATTAACAGACACTTCATCTGTAAGTCGCTTTGGATAAAAGCATCTGCTAAATGACTAAATGTACATTCGTCCTAATTCAGGGCATTTTGAAGCAGGTGTAAACAGACATATTTAGGACGATTTTTTTTTTAACCTGAAACCTGAGCTGCACCTGTGACTCTCCTGTCCTGTACTACAGCACTTCTTGCTTAGATGGGCTAGTGGCCGCAGTGTATTCAGCACTTACTCGAACACGAAGAAGAGTCCGCTGGTGATCAGGATGAGTGCCAGTGTGAGCGGCAGCACGCCGCCCTGACGCGCCACCATCACGCGTCCGTCACAGCAGAAGCGGTTCTTCCCGGGGAACACCTCCCATCTCCTCCGGGCTCGTTTGGGCATGTGCTCGGGCGGAGGCGTCGCGAGCGCCTGCGGATCGATTTGCTGATATTCGCGGTTGTTCATCCTTCACTGCGCCGAGCGTCCATCAAACACCAGCTGCTGCGCGGAGAGATGTCGCGCAATGGCCTCATTCCACGACCGCGTCCCGCTTTATTAGCGAACAGATCGCAGTCCGATCGGAGTTACCAGCACGTGGCGCCACAGACGCGTCCTCGCTACATGCTTCGCTGTGGTCCCGCGCTGTAATAATAACGCGGACGCTAGCGTTCTGCTTTCGCTCGGCGCTAGACGACGGACGCCGAGCGAGCATCAGTGTTTACGTGAAGAGCGCAATGAATGGTGATCTGCACACAGGATGTGACGCCACAGTCCTCAGATGCTCTTCACAAGCAGCAGCTGCATAATATCGCTCATGGCATAATCTCTTGAAAGCTTCTCATGGATTACCCATCAGTGGTGTTTAGCCGGTCATTCTGACTCAGAGATCAGTGGCATTCAGTTATATCTGTCTGTCTATCTATCTGTCTGTCTATCTATCTATCTATCCGTCTGTCTGATCTATCGGTCTATCTCTGTCTGATCTATCTGTCTATCTCTGTCTGATCTATCTGTCTATCTCTGTCTGATCTATCTGTCTATCTCTGTCTGATCTATCTGTCTATCTCTGTCTGATCTATCTGTCTATCTCTGTCTGATCTATCTGTCTATCTCTGTCTGATCTATCTGTCTATCTCTGTCTGATCTATCTGTCTATCTCTGTCTATATATCTATCTATCTGTCTATCTATCTGTCTATCTATCTATCTATCTCTGTCTGATCTATCTATCTATCTATCTCTGTCTGATCTATCTGTCTATCTCTGTCTGATCTATCTGTCTATCTCTGTCTGATCTATCTGTCTATCTCTGTCTGATCTATCTGTCTATCTCTGTCTGATCTATCTGTCTATCTCTGTCTGATCTATCTGTCTATCTCTGTCTGATCTATCTGTCTATCTCTGTCTGATCTATCTGTCTATCTCTGTCTGATCTATCTGTCTATCTCTGTCTGATCTATCTATCTATCTCTGTCTGATCTATCTATATCTGTCTGTCTATCTATCAGTCTGTGTGTCTGTCTATCTATCTATCTATCAGTCTATCTATCTATCTATCTATCCGTCTGTCTGATCTATATATCTATCTGTCTATCTATCTATCTATCTATCTATCTATCTATCTATCTATCTGTCTGTCTATCTATCAGTCTGTGTGTCTGTCTATCTATCTATCTATCTATCTATCTATCTATCTATCTATCTGTCTGTCTATCTATCAGTCTGTGTGTCTGTCTATCTATCAGTCTGTGTGTCTGTCTGTCTATCTAGTACATAGGCCTACAGCAAGATAACATAATTTCACTTACCGGGCCTATCACTTGAAGCAAACATCCATCCCTTCTTAAAAGTCTGTGTTAAGAGAGCTGCCCGTTGCGCCATTTAATTAAGCCGACTGCTGTAGCCTATATCCAGCTTAAGCCGTTTTCCCTAAATGTGTATATATACTGTTTGAATGACAGCTTGGTAAATCTGTTGGCAATCAAATATTCAATATTGCTACTCATCATAAGTACTTGGTACATTATCAGCGCAGCGGCAGACGTTCAAACTAATATCACGTAAGTTACGTCTCTGATGATTGGTTGATATCAGGAGGAGGCTAGCCTCCCTTGCGAGGGTTCTTTTCTTAACACTCGATGCTGATTGGCTAATTTTTTTTACCAACGGAGGCACGAGAGCTATCCTCTCCCCCGGCCTCCCCCTCCCCTTCTCTATCATTAGCGGTTGCATTTACATCAGCAGATTCGGCACATTCGTGATAGAAAAGCGGCGCTTTCACGTTATGGTATTACAACTGTGAAATTACAAACAATACACATTCTGAGACATGAACTGAAATGAATTGTGAATTTTATTAACATTAAATCGTCCTCCTCCCATTTTCACCTAAAAATTATGGGGAAGCTGTGCCTCCCCTGCCTCCCCCGACCAGCCACCGCTGCTATCTATCTATCTATCTGACTGACTATCTATCTATGTCTGTGTGTCTATCTATCTATCTATCTATCTATCTATCTATCTATCTATCTATCTATCTA
>NW_015505583.1:570924-584667 GCF_001515645.1 Sinocyclocheilus grahami | reverse complement strand
TCTATCTATCTATCGTCTTCTGGTTGTCTGTCTGTTCGTCTGCTGGTTGTCTTTCTGTCTGTCTGTCTATCGTTTGTCTGTCTGTCTATCGATTGTCTGTCTGTCTATCGTCTGATTGTCTGTCTGTCTATCATCTGATTGTCTGTCTGTCTATCTATCGTCTGATTGTCTGTCTATCGTCTGATTGTCTGTCTATCGTCTGATTGTCTGTCTATCGTCTGATTGTCTGTCTATCGTCTGATTGTCTGTCTATCGTCTGATTGTCTGTCTATCGTCTGATTGTCTGTCTATCGTCTGATTGTCTGTCTATCGTCTGATTGTCTGTCTATCGTCTGATTGTCTGTCTATCGTCTGATTGTCTGTCTATCGTCTGATTGTCTGTCTATCGTCTGATTGTCTGTCTATCGTCTGATTGTCTGTCTATCGTCTGATTGTCTGTCTATCGTCTGATTGTCTGTCTATCGTCTGATTGTCTGTCTATCGTCTGATTGTCTGTCTATCGTCTGATTGTCTGTCTATCGTCTGATTGTCTGTCTATCGTCTGATTGTCTGTCTATCGTCTGATTGTCTGTCTATCGTCTGATTGTCTGTCTATCGTCTGATTGTCTGTCTATCGTCTGATTGTCTGTCTATCGTCTGATTGTCTGTCTATCGTCTGATTGTCTGTCTATCGTCTGATTGTCTGTCTATCGTCTGATTGTCTGTCTATCGTCTGATTGTCTGTCTATCGTCTGATTGTCTGTCTATCGTCTGATTGTCTGTCTATCGTCTGATTGTCTGTCTATCGTCTGATTGTCTGTCTATCGTCTGATTGTCTGTCTATCGTCTGATTGTCTGTCTATCGTCTGATTGTCTGTCTATCGTCTGATTGTCTGTCTATCGTCTGATTGTCTGTCTATCGTCTGATTGTCTGTCTATCGTCTGATTGTCTGTCTATCGTCTGATTGTCTGTCTATCGTCTGATTGTCTGTCTATCGTCTGATTGTCTGTCTATCGTCTGATTGTCTGTCTGTCTATCATCTGATTGTCTGTCTGTCTATCTATCGTCTGATTGTCTGTCTATCTATCTATCGTCTGATTGTCTGTCTATCTATCTATATATCTATCGCCGGTCTGTCTGTCTATCTATCTATCGTCTGTCTGTCTATCGTCTGATTGTCTGTCTATATATCTATCATCTGTCTGTCTGTCTATCGTCTGATTGTCTGTCTATCTGTCTATCGTCTGATTGTCTGTCTATCTATCTATCTATCGCTGGTCTGTCTGTCTGTCTATCTATCTATCATCTGTCTGTCTATCGTCTATCTATTGATCGTCTGTCTGTCTATCGTCTGATTGTCTATCTATCTATCGTCTGTCTGTCTGTGGACTTGTTTAGTGTTAAACATCTTGTACAATTAGTTCGAGTTCATTTTTCATATTTTTCTTTATTCTTTTCAGCTTTTCCTTTTCTCAACACTAAGAATTGCAGCAGCAGTAGAATTGTTGAAATGTCTCTGAATCACTTTTAATCCTTCACTGTAATCCTTCACTGTAACCCTAAGAAAAGGATATCATAGTTGCTGTAAACCACTTCTATTTTAAGTAAATACTGTTCTTTAAAAAAAAAATTATTCATCTTGAAAAAGATTTCACTAAACAAAAAAACACTAATAAATAAAAACAGGGATGTATGAGCAACATAAATGAGAAGATGTGTAACACACACGTTGGATTGAGCGAAATTGTATTATTCTTCCTCTAGAGGGCGCTGGATGGCTCAGAAAATGACTAGTCCTCCATTCAAAAACCTCTGAACATGTTTGTCACACAGGCATTCGTATAAATGCCAAGGATTTATACCTCACATGCAAAATCCTACCCTGACTGAAATGTCTACCAAAAAAAATCTTATGTAGTAATTACAACGACTGCGATCAGTCCGCCTTGACAAGCGCTGAGAAAAGTAACAGCTACATGACAGCAGCAGTTTCAAGCAGAGCTTTAGTAACACATTTGTTAATAAATAGAACCATTACTAGACCCGTTCTACTTTAGAGAGAACATTCACTGCACTCATTCCTGTCCTATTTATTCATTATGTCTATGTATTGGATAAAACAATCAGTGCTGTTATCTGCACATAACCGCTAGATGGAGCTGTGGGATTAAACATTGTAGTATAAACTCAGCCTGCTTCCGTTATCAATGCAGCCACGTGTCTGCGTGCTCATTCTGATTCAAAAGCCTATAACATGCAAGCATGATGTATAAAATATTACTACCCCTTAAGCGAATCAATAATCCGTGAGAATTTGGAATATGCTTATTGTACCACAATCTTGTATGTGAAATGCATTGGAAGGGATCAATCTATAACAATGCATTGCTTTCAAAGCACTCATCATCGATAACTAGGTTTGCAGTATGAAACATTTACACTGTGAACAGGAAGCAGTTTTTCTGTATGCATGGCATGTGCCGCTAATCCCACAATGCAATGCGCTCGCCTTGACCTTCACTTTCCCGCCTAATGAAGGAAGCGCAAGTAATTACAGCTGCGATTTTACCATCTCTTTGAGCCTACAGTGTCCTATATTTGTGGAGTGTGCAATTATTCCATTTCAGGCAGCCTAGGTGTTTCTCTTTGGGTTGGACACCATTAATCCTGAGAAGAACAAACTTGCGACTCCTAATTTGCGGTTCATGCTATTTTCCATACTGTAGCAGAGCAACAAATGCCTGTAGAGTCCTCCAGTCTAGTCTAGCCCTATCAGTTATGCAATTGTGGATAATGCCGATTACGGAAATGAACTCATTTTTGCAGGTTACAGTGATGTAGTGACAATGCAAGCAAACGGGACATGCGCTGAAAATTTACCAAAAGGAACGGGAGACTCGAGTTTGTATTGAAGCACATACCGGCGTTTTGAAAACTTTTTTGGTTGTGCAAATCACTTCCGTGCTGATATTACTGTTCTAGAATAGATGAACGGACATTAGTTGCGTCACCAATGTAATACATAAGGATTTGGTCCTTGTTAGGAATCTTGGGCGGTTTCACACCTGTAGATCGATTGCTATTCTTGGTGCGGTTCGCTTTCACACGGCAACGTTTCTAAACGGACCAAAATTGTTCATACAAGTCACGTGCGAGTAAACTTTCCTCTCATTGGTCAACGTTCCACGGTTTATTTTCCGGAATTCTGCTCATAGCTGTCATCCGTCAGGATGGAACTACAACAGCTTCGAGGGCTTATTGTTGGGTTTTTTGTAGCTGTCGTTATATTAATTTACCATTTTGAGCAGGAGTCCAGGATTCGTCAGGGAAACATTGTTAAAATGCACCTACTACGAAGAGCAATAAGACGGCATTATAAAATGAAAAGGCGCGCTTTGATTTTGAATGGCAAAGACGTGCTCACCCACAGACATCGTCTACTGCTTTTCACGGAACTAATTACCCATCATACATTGTGATATAGCCTAGTTCGTTGGTCCGTTGGATCGGATTGCTTTCTCACTACAACCGAACCGCTCCAGAGTTAATTTTCAATCGAGCCGAGACCACCTCGTTCAGGCGATCTCGGATCGAGTGTTTTGGTGCGGATCCGAGCCTGATTGCCGTGTTCACATATGCCCAAATGAACCGAACTAAGGGGGAAATGCGCCAGGTTCCGAAACAACGAGCCAGGTGTGAAAGCACCCTTAATGCATATTCAAATTTGGATCATAACGTTAAGAATTATTGGACAGCAACTATGCACAGATGGTTTTTGACAGATTGCATCACAATAACTGAACACGTATTTACATTGACGTCTTGTGGCTATACTTGCAAATCAGTGGCATTTGAACAATTAACTTCCATTACAAGTGCTTTACTACTACCTTTTTTTAAAGAGAGATTTATCAAAATGTTTTCTATGGTAATTAGCGATGCAACAAATACAATCTGTAGAGCTTGACGTGTATTAAATTCATGGACCTCCAACTGCATGATTATAAAAGTCGTTATAAATGAATCAATCACAAGCGTTTTACCAAGATTTAATGTACATTTATTCTTAACACGTGGAACATATAGTATAAAGATTTCATACGGAATAAATGATATTCATTAAGCCAAAAAAGGGGAAAAAAGGAATTTACAACAAATTTTTAGCTACATCATCTGAAATACAAATATGAATCCATAGCACTGGAATCGACTAAGGAAACCGCTGGGAAAGAGGGGAAACCAAACTCGTTTACTGTATCTGTTCCGGTGAATGATGATGAAATCGGTTGGAGTAATGGACTTGTCTGGTTTGATATATGCCTCTACAGCTTTAACGAAAGGAACTGAAATGTTATGTGCATGGGATCGTAAGGGCAGAAGATTGCATCCCTACATCCAGAGATGTAAGGAGAGGAAGGTGGTAAATAAACACATGGCAATGCGCAATGAGAGATCTGTAGAGTGAAACCTTTAATTCGTCAAAGATTAAAAACGGTGAAGAGCGCCATAAGATGAGAGAGAAAGAAAAAGAGCAAAAAGTGTAATTTACAACATCATTATATACACTGCAGCCTGGACTGCATCTAGAGCTCAAGACCAGTCCTAAGAGGTGATATCTTTAAGGGTCAAGTCATACAATCGAGGGACAAAGAAGAGGTCGGGGTGTTGTAGGTTCACGTTACTTTGGGGGGAAAGCCATTTTTTCCTCTCTCAACATGAACTAAAATCATAATTTTTAAAAACTACAGTTTTTTCGCTGCCAAGCCAGCATTATCTCAGTGTGAAACAGTATTGTTACAGTATGTTTACAGTTTAAAGGTGTACAGTACAGAAAAAAAGTCCTACAATCTACTGCACAGGCCTCCCATTTACATGTCTGTTCACAGCCAACGACCTGGTTCCTTTAGGGCTAAGTATATATATAATCCAAGTTACAGCAATTTATACCACACACCAGAGTCTGAGAGTCCATTTAGCCTCCAAGAACCAGATAATGGTCATCTCCGTGCCCATCCTCACCCAGAAGATTAACACGGGCACGGTTTTTCCCCAAACTCACTGTAAACGTGACAGCAACTTTGGTTACAGTTGTTTTTTGTGTCTTTTTGTCATTATTTTTCCTTACAAAAAAAGTCCAAAAGGGCAGCGCACTCTTGCAGGCGAGGATCTTGATCGGCACATCCGTGTTAGTTTAATTCTTATCCATACGTGTTAAATCCGTCGCGACTTATATCCGTCCTTGAGAGCGAAGCAAGGGTAGACAAGGACAAACAGTGGAATCTGAGGTGATTTTGCATAAATAAAAAAAAAATGAACATACAGTCAGTCAGTTTCACTGTTAAATTTTCTACACTCGCGCAGACACACACATTAAAAAAAACGAGTGGGGGAAAAACATGATCACCCCCACGGCTGTCATGACTGGCCAATCAGAAAAAGTACGTCACAGATTACATGGGACACCAAAGAGTTCATGAGCGGGGACACCGATATGTCCAGTAGCCGTGACTCATATAGCCTGAACTCTGAGTGGTTCTCTTCCACTTTGGCAAGAGCGTGCAGGGCACGTGCCGCCCGCCGCATCATGTCCACACTAGTGGGCTCGAAGTGCGGACCCTGTAAGTGCATCAACGAGCTCTGACTCTGTTGGAACTGTGTGGCTGCAAGACTGTCCTCCAAGAAGCCAAGAAGGTTTCCAACACTGCCTTTCTGCACAGCGATAGCCCGGGCCGCGACGCTGTCGCCTTGCGCCAGGTTCGCTAGCAGTACCACCGCCATCTCCCGGCAGACGGGCACTTTGCGGTCGCCGACCATGCGCACGAGGAAGCCGTAGAGCTTCTCAAGGCGGCTGAAAGGCGGCGTAGCCAGAATGAGGTCAACATTGTTATCCTGGATGCTAAGCTTGCTGAGGGTTTCCAGGACAAGTCTCTGGGGAGACAGTGTCCCGTTGAGCCCCAACGTGGGGAAAGGGTCGACGGCTTCCGCCGAAGGGCACACGGCCCAGTGGAGCAGGCCATCCAGCAGCGGCAGGCAAATACTTTCAGGGTAGATGGACAGGTCCAGCTGGCCTGAAATGTTCGCTAACGTGACCAAGCAGTTTTCCCGCAGAACCTCGAGACAGTCCCACCACCACTCGTCTCGCTCGCAGCTGACCCCTTCGTCTTCCTCTTCCTCTTTCTCATAGGTAACCGGGGCCTGCTTGCGTTCAGGATGCCAGTGGTGCAACAGCACCAGCCGGCCAAGTAGCAGCAAAAGTCCTGGATGCTTCGACATCTCCAGATCATTGCCAGGAATGAAGGAAAGGCTGCGAATGATGTTGGAAATGCAGATGCAGCGGCGAGCGAGAGAGTCCTGCCAAACCGAGAACATACAGAGCGGGGTCTCGTCTTTGCTGTGCGGCTCGTCCTCTAAGATCTTGATATTACGATTCCGTTGCACAAGGTCGATGCCAAAGAGCAACTTATTATTCTCCTTGTCGCCATCTTGGTTGCCTCGGACCGCTTCCTCCATCACAGAGCCTTGCCGAGCCAAGAGTACGTCATCGATGGTGGCCGTTATACTCGTCGACGTGCTTGCTGTTGTAGTGCTTTTACCTTCGGACGATGGTTGGTCTGGGGATGGCTGAGGTTGTACTTGCTGATGCTCTTCGTTTGTCGGAGGCTTCTCAGCATCCTCCGTGACGGTCTCCACTACTTGAGACACCTTCTTGCGTGGCTCGACATTCACTGGCACCCGTTTCCGATGTTTCAAGAGCTCCATCCTGCTCTCAAAATGGGTTTGTATGTGCTCTGTGGTGTCGCCACCACCTACACTCCAATGGATAAGACCGCTATCAAAGGCTTGTCGCCGACCCAATTTACTAGTGCGCCCAATCACAAACGGGTCTTTTTTCCTCAATATCTTGATGGGAAGCTTGTCAAATTTACTAGCCTGCTTTGGCTTCTCCTGGGAGGCACTGGTGTCCTGCAATGGGGTGGATGATCGGAAATGATCTTTGCAAGAATTATCCTCGCCTTCCCTGTCTTCTACATCATTCTTGTCATTGGATTTTTGGACCTGCGTAGACTCCTCTTTCTCTTGCTTGACCTGGACCTGTGACGTCTGCATAGTGTTGCTCTCTATATCTTCATCGTAATCCTCGTCCTCCTCTTCCATCTGCTCTGCCTCTGGCCCTTCCTCATCAGACATCTCGGGGTCAATGGCATCTGGGTCAATTAGTGTACGCTGCCCAGGGTCGCCAACCTCATACTCTTTCAAGATGCCAAAGATCTCAATGAGGCACCTTCGGAAATACTCAACAATGAGCTCAAGGAAGCCAGGAAGCTGCAATTGGAAGATAAAGATAAATTAGTCACACTAGTTGACCAACCTGACCCATCCCTTGGTCTATACCAACAGTCACCAGACACGGTCCTGGAGGGCCATTGTCCTGCAGAGTTTAGCTAATTAAACACACTTGAAGCAGCTAATCAAGGTCTCACTAAGGTATACTTGAAACTTCCAGGCATGTGTGTTGAAGCAAGTTGGAGCTCAACTCTGCAGGACACCGGCCCTCCAGGACCAAGTTTGGTGACCCCTGGTCTATACAAACTACTCACCTGGTTCAGATTAAAGTTAGAAATGCTGTTGTCATCATACAAAAGAATATTAATGGTATCCAAAGCCCAAGTGCTCTCGGCTAACAAGCCTGATTTGAGGGACATCATGACTCGCCAGGCCTCTGGTGTTCCTGAAACAGAACAAAACCTATTTTTAGACCACTCCAAAAAAAATGGATCGGGACACAAGTACTCATGGGAACAATGCAATGAGCCTCTTACCAATATCCTTCATGGTAAGCCGACGACGTGGTTTCAGAATGGGCTGCGTGGCCTCTGTTGAACCTGGTGGGAATGCCACATCTCTCCGAATCAGAGGGGGCTGCACTGGCGGCTGGGCAATGTGTGATGCAGGAACTGGAGGTCCAGCCTTCTGGATTTTCATCCCTGTGAGCATGTATGGAGACTTACTGGGTGAGGTCCTGTTCTCCATTGGTCTTGGCATGGGTGCAGGGCTGGACACTTGTGGAATGTGGTTCTGGGAGGATTGATAGTTGGATTGAAGAGGTCTGGCCATCGGTGGCCCAGAGGCTCCAGGTCCGTACGGGGGCTGCCGCTGGTTAACATGGCCAGCCCAAGGTCCCTCGTGGTTCATGCGCTGATCTGAAGGCATCATGTCTTCAGAACGATTCATGCCATGGTAGCCTTGACTTTGGGATGGAACACCAGGGGGCCCCTGGCGATTGTGATAGTTTGGGTAGTTCATCTCATTACGCCCAGGCCACATGGGACCTTGGGGTCCATCGGGGACTGAAGGCATGGAGCCACTCATGGAGCTACCCATCATCTGTGGTGGCATGGAGGGCTGGGAGTTCGGACCACCCGCGTTAGGTCCTCGATCTCTCCCAAAACCGAAAGGAAACTGGCTCTGTGGGCCTGGTGGGCGTCTGTCGGAGCCTGGATAGGCGTTATACTGGTTATACATATCAGGTTGGGACTGAGGTCCACCTGGGGCCTGGGGTCCCTGCTGCTGACCACTGAAAGGGTACATGTCCCCTTCATGACGCTTTGCAGGAGGGCCATAAACACCATCAACTGGTCTCTTCTGTGTGTAATTCTGTATTTGAGAATTTTTTTTTTTTAAAGATTTTAGGCAATGTCACACCTAATAACAATATTATAATTTTAAAAAGATTGTATTTCACTGACCGGTTGCTGTTGTGGGTACATTCCTGATTGTTGGTTTGGGTATGGTCCACTAGGGGAAGCACCTTGGCCAGGGTATTGATTACTGTAAGAATCAAGTCTGCAAACCAAAACACATGTGGTTTCAGAAAGGCCCAAAAAGCATGGATGCTCAAAAGCAATAGCAAAAAATAAATAAAAAATGAGCAAAGAAAATATTTATTAAATGCTAACCTTGGTTGCTGTGGGGGCCGGTTGGGTGAGTACATCCCTGCATCTGAAGGCATCATGTTAGGCTGTGGAACGATACTGCCATCTGGGCCCATATTTGAATCTGGTCTGTGAGGAAATAAAGAAACGGCATTTGAGAAACGGCAACTGAAGACACTAACTCTTTGGTTGGGTTGTGTGTTGAAATGTGAAAAACCATTGCAAAGCTACTATAACGTGCAATATTAACACAATCTGATTTCTGTATTAATGGATTGCTATAATAAACTCACTGGCTACACTAAGGCTGCACGATTAATCGAATGTGATTGTCATGCGTATCTTGTCAGTAAAGCCGGTTCTGTGATTAGTAGTAAATCTCCAGCACGTGCTTTCAGATGGAGCAGCATTTACTGCACAAAGCCGTAGTTCACTGACAAGCTACGCAAAATCGCGTTCATAATCGCAGACGATTTAATTGCGCTATTATGAAATCGAAGAAATCGTTCTGCAATTATGAAAGCTGTTTGCGTAGCCTGTCAGTGAACTACGGCTCTCTGTAGTAAATGCTGCTGCAGCTGCTCCATCTGAAAGCATGTGAAAATACCACATTTATTAACATGTTTTTACTCCAAACTCACTTCATAACGTCAGTCGAGTGTTTGAAATAAATCCTTCTGTGAGATGATGTGGTTTCTTACACAGAATAAGGCACGCAACATATTTCATAGTATTCTAAGCAGTGATAAAGGCTATGTCGATTAGCATTGCATTATTATATACTTTATTATAATAAAAATTATAATAAGACGAACTCGGATAAACCATATATTGTCATAGTCGTGTGTTTATTAGTCACTGAATTAATGAAAGCAATTAAATCTTCTGTTTATTCAGCGACCGCTATAGGGATTTCCTGGGTTTCTTCTGCGGGGCGTATTTGGAGTTTTAGCGCAAGAGCGCCCCATGGCCTTCAGATGGAGATTTACTGCTGATTACACAACCGTGCTTCACTGAAAGATACGCATGACAATCACAGCTTCTGCCTAATCGCGATTTAATTTCGATTAATTGTGCAGCTCTAGGCTACACTTGATGCAAATACTTGGAATAAATGCACTCACCTTCTATCATATCCTGGACCAAATGGGTACTGTTGTCTTTGACCTATCGCCATATTTCCCATAGGTCCTGGGGGGCCTCGGTTATATTGTTCAGCTATGCCACTGTTTGGGCCTTGACCTGGGCTCATGAACTGCTCACCTGCTGAAAATGTAAGCAGAGAGTCAAACTGAGTGTCCTCGTTTGTATACTAAAATAACATATAACCTATGATTTTTATGAGTTAATTACCACATGCCAAATCATTAAAAAGCACAATCTACACTTATAACTAGTAAATGTCGGTTTAAAATAATGTCTCTTGTAGCAAATCAGTCACTGGGATAAGAATCATGGGTTGTACAAATACTTATAAGAGCTTACAATTTGTAAGTTCAAAATGTTCACGTAGCAAAGTATATACAATCTCAGCAGTAATGGAGTTGGCTCAATATTATAGTAGCACTACTAGATAAATTCATAAGAGGCATCCTTAAAATTCCACTGTAAGGATAAGACCAGAACAGTCACCTTTTCTCATTCCACCGAACGGGTCCTTACTGGGCTCGTAAGGGCCCATGCGGCCCATCATGTCTGGTCCACCCATACCAGGCTGATAACCTGAATTGGGGGTCACAGAGTTTCGTCTGGAAAAAGCTGGATCCCCACCGTCAGCAAACGGGTCCTGCAAATTCACACTGCTCCTGTGTGAGACAGATAATTTCAGATATACTCTGGCCCTTGAAAGTCATTCTGAATGTCCTGTCCCAAAACTGAGAGACAGCATTGAGATGTACCTAACACCAGGCATGGGCGGCATCTGACTGTGCGGTGTTGAGGCAGGCGTAGGGGGCTTCAGGTCTCCACCTTCTGCCATAGAACTGCTGGTCGACTGAGGCGTCTGAGGACCCTGTAACGATCCGGATCCAGCTGGGAGAAAAAAAAAAGATTGGATCCGTCAGTCAGCAAATCCTAAAGGAGGTTTAGTCTACGTCATATTGTGTATAGTAAACACTGTGCTTTAATAAGAACCATAAACCAGAAAACCAAAATTGCCATCCACATGGCTATAATTTAAACATCAAATACATTTCCGACTGCCTGTTATTGTCGCTTTCACAGCACTTTTCACTGTCAGTGTGGACAGACAGCATGCCAACACGCAGCGACACGCTTTCAAGGAAATGCGCTGAGCTCGGCTCATTTGGCAACCTTCCCCTGCCTGAAATCACGCTGCTTTTCATGCCGCTTAATCTCATTTGAGGACTTTCCCCCACCGGTGACACAGGGAGAGGTGCTCTGCCAGCTAAGTGCTCAGAGACTATCATCCTTAGGTTTGAGGCTCCATATCCCAGCATGACAGAGTCTCCATTACTACCACTCAACCAGCAGCTAACAACACACTTACCATGCAGATAAGTGCTTAGTCATGTGTTGAAGAAGAAGAGGCAATCATCTTAACTCTGACGTCACGTGTCACCGTTTCTGGGCCCAAACGCTCTGTCAGATGCCAAAAGCAAGGAACACACTTCGCTAATATACACTCATGGTTTGCTGTAATACTAACCTTTATCTCCACACTGATATCTCAGAAGGCCAGACAGTGATTCATCTTGTGTGAAAAGTTACAATATTGTGTCCGGGATGCCGTGAGCCCGGAGACCAGTGTTGGGGGAAACGTATTACAAGCAAAGCGAGTTGCGTAATCAGATTACTTTTTTTTTTTTTTTTTTTTTTTTTTTTTTTTTTAACTAACTAGTAAAGTAATTCATTACTTTTAAATTTACAAGAAAATATTTGAGTTACATTTTCAAATAAGTGTACTGACTGACAGCTCTCCTGTCCTCATGTTGAGAGAAATCGGGAGTAAGTGCAGAGGCGTTGTGTACAAAAACAGATTCAGTATTCCTCAAAATGAATAAAAGCATTGAAATGCACTCAGAATATGGTGCAAACCTGCAATAATTAAATGTTAACACGAATATCCTTTATGTATTTAATCCCATTTTATTAACCAATGTGCTTGCTGCTGACCTACTAATAAGCAAAAATGACTTCAGATAAACATAACATTTGCGTTTCATGATTTTTTTTTTATTGCTGAAGAGCGTTGAACTTTCTTCTCCTGCGTCCTATTCTTTATACAATCCAGAATGGCAGCACAGCTGAAAGGTTGTTTATTTCCTTCAGCCTGAGAGAATTAAAAGGGCTTTGTCATTTGCCAGAAGTAAAACTTTTTTATATTAGAATTAACACAAAAGTAACGTAACTTATTACTTTCTATAAAAAAGTAACACAATTAGTTACTTTTTTAAAGGAGTAATGCAGTATTGTAATGCATTATTTTTAAAAGTAATTTCCCCCAACACTGCCGGAGACAGTAGTGCACACCATGAGTTTTTTAAAAGCCTAGCTTTAGTGTTATATAAATAAATAGCGCTCATAAATGGCTGTTCAGTTCAAATGTGCAGTGGCTTGGACCTGGAAACAGTATTCCTTATGACCCGACTGAAAGATGCAGTAAGCCATTTCTGAGAAACACTTGAAAATTTCAATCAACACCTAAACAAACGATTGCGAATACTTGCTAACTGTCGGTTCTGTGCTTGCTGGAAAAAATACAGTAATAACCGTATTATAGGGAAAAACCGAAGTGGATTGGAGCGATCAGGCCGAGCACCACAACACTCTTGTAGCCAATTAGCAATAGGGCCTTTTATCATCCATGACGGGGAGGAGATACATAGAGGGAGCAAACTGGAGATTTGTAGACTGTAGAAAAAGAGATGGCCTAGGCATTAACAAATAGGAAAATATCTAAGAAATATAACCTAATAAAGAAGAGTTATGATCAGGAACGAGCTAGGACTCGCATTTATATTGGAAAAGCTTTCCAGCGCTGGAGGTTAGAGAGCTCTGCTCGACATGTAACATTGCTCTACCATTTCACAGAACCAAGACATGCTGTTGTACATTAGCATTAGATTCATGCATACTTCTGTGAGGCGTCTGAAGGGTGAGCTGTTAGCCAATGTATGTGTTACATAGCATGTTGGTGAATTTGGGGGCAGAGCAATGAAGACAGGGGTGTGTTTCTTTTAGGTAGGGCTGTGTTTGTTTGGGTGTTTCATAAATCACTAACTGCACCTTTAAGCAAACTGTACAGGGCTCCAGACAAAAAATAAAAATAAATAAATAAATATAGAGTAAAGAGCCATTGGCTCCTAGAAGAAAAAAACGTAGGCACCAAATAATTTTTTTAGGTGCCACAGAATAAATGGGTTTTATTTATTTTATTATTATAATTATTATTTTCTTTATTAACATTTTAATATTTCAATTAGGGATGTTCATTTTAACTGGTTAACCATTAACCAACCGTAAGAATTTTAACCGATTAATACAATCAGTAAAACGGTTTAAAAAGTAATTAAATTATTTATTTTTTCAGTAATTTATCAAAATATTTTAAAAGGTTTGTTGCATGGTTAAAATCCGCTACGCGTATTAAAAAAATTAGTTTTTAGGGGGGAAAAGCATAAGTCGCATTTTATTATTTCATTCAGAAATAGGCCTAATGCCGACACAAAATGTTTACAAACATTATAATAAACACTGTAAACATAGCTAGGCTATTTTAGTTCCCCTCACTCCACAACAAAGCCTTTCAATTAACAGTATTTAGAAAAGAACAAGAATTAAAAATATAAGAAGCTATAGCAATATAAA
>NW_015505583.1:566836-570662 GCF_001515645.1 Sinocyclocheilus grahami | reverse complement strand
CTAGCTTTAGTGTTATATAAATAAATAGCGCTCATAAATGGCTGTTCAGTTCAAATGTGCAGTGGCTTGGACCTGGAAACAGTATTCCTTATGACCCGACTGAAAGATGCAGTAAGCCATTTCTGAGAAACACTTGAAAATTTCAATCAACACCTAAACAAACGATTGCGAATACTTGCTAACTGTCGGTTCTGTGCTTGCTGGAAAAAATACAGTAATAACCGTATTATAGGGAAAAACCGAAGTGGATTGGAGCGATCAGGCCGAGCACCACAACACTCTTGTAGCCAATTAGCAATAGGGCCTTTTATCATCCATGACGGGGAGGAGATACATAGAGGGAGCAAACTGGAGATTTGTAGACTGTAGAAAAAGAGATGGCCTAGGCATTAACAAATAGGAAAATATCTAAGAAATATAACCTAATAAAGAAGAGTTATGATCAGGAACGAGCTAGGACTCGCATTTATATTGGAAAAGCTTTCCAGCGCTGGAGGTTAGAGAGCTCTGCTCGACATGTAACATTGCTCTACCATTTCACAGAACCAAGACATGCTGTTGTACATTAGCATTAGATTCATGCATACTTCTGTGAGGCGTCTGAAGGGTGAGCTGTTAGCCAATGTATGTGTTACATAGCATGTTGGTGAATTTGGGGGCAGAGCAATGAAGACAGGGGTGTGTTTCTTTTAGGTAGGGCTGTGTTTGTTTGGGTGTTTCATAAATCACTAACTGCACCTTTAAGCAAACTGTACAGGGCTCCAGACAAAAAATAAAAATAAATAAATAAATATAGAGTAAAGAGCCATTGGCTCCTAGAAGAAAAAAACGTAGGCACCAAATAATTTTTTTAGGTGCCACAGAATAAATGGGTTTTATTTATTTTATTATTATAATTATTATTTTCTTTATTAACATTTTAATATTTCAATTAGGGATGTTCATTTTAACCGGTTAACCATTAACCGACCGTAAGAATTTTAACCGATTAATACAATCAGTAAAACGGTTTAAAAAGTAATTTAATTATTTATTTTTTCAGTAATTTATCAAAATATTTTAAAAGGTTTGTTGCATGGTTAAAATCCGCTACGCGTATTAAAAAAATTAGTTTTTAGGGGGGAAAAGCATAAGTCGCATTTTATTATTTCATTCAGAAATAGGCCTAATGCCGACACAAAATGTTTACAAACATTATAATAAACACTGTAAACATAGCTAGGCTATTTTAGTTCCCCTCACTCCACAACAAAGCCTTTCAGAAGAAAAAAACGTAGGCACCAAATAATTTTTTTAGGTGCCACAGAATAAATGGGTTTTATTTATTTTATTATTATAATTATTATTTTCTTTATTAACATTTTAATATTTCAATTAGGGATGTTCATTTTAACTGGTTAACCATTAACCAACCGTAAGAATTTTAACCGATTAATACAATCAGTAAAACGGTTTAAAAAGTAATTAAATTATTTATTTTTTCAGTAATTTATCAAAATATTTTAAAAGGTTTGTTGCATGGTTAAAATCTGCTACGCGTATTAAAAAAATTAGTTTTTAGGGGGGAAAAGCATAAGTCGCGAATAAGTCGCATTTTATTATTTCATTCAGAAATAGGCCTAATGCCGACACAAAATGTTTACAAACATTATAATAAACACTGTAAACATAGCTAGGCTATTTTAGTTCCCCTCACTCCACAACAAAAAACTAATCTTTGTACTTTTGTAAAATAAGCCTAAAGAAAAATAGGATCCCGCTTTCTGCCGTCTGTTTCCTTTCACGCAGCACAAAAAAGAACCGAAACTCCGCATACTAGGCTACTTGTTGCACAGTAAAGATATATTCCTCGTATAGGCCTATTTATTCGTTATATATAGATGTATAGCCTAGCTTTATGATGTTTTCTCGGCTGGCAGAAGCGCTGCAGGTGCGTGATGTGATATGATGACCAGGTAAATCCTCATGTTTTGTTGTTTGCTGCTTTTTGCGTATGTCAAATTAATCCCAGGGAAACAAATGTTAGTATTTTTAACAGGTCACAGACACTTATCCTTTCTAATTTAATTAAATTCTAATTTAAAATAATCTTGTCGGTTAACAATCGGTTAATGAGCGTCGGTTGACGGTTAGGAAAAATAACCGAAATGAACACCACTAATTTCAATCATACTGTCATGTGCTTATGTCTCATCTTTTCTTGAGTTTATCAGCATTTTAATCTATCTTGTAGATGACCTGGGAACTAAGGTTCACTTAAAGTGGGAACTAAATGTCTTTTCCAACTTGAAATATACAGTCACAAAGAATTATTACACAGAATCTGTACCAATATCATGGACCATAAGCATCACTTGGCCACTGAGTGTAGTTTAAGCTCCTCCTCAATGCATCCTATAAGCGTCGTCATATGTCTTTCACACATTCAGTCTGTTTTTCTTCATTGGTAAAATGCAATTTTATAGGAGGAGTTGAATCATGTAGACAACAGGTTAAGTAAAGCATATTAATATGCAATAGCACATAAATATAGCAAAATGCTCTTCTTTATAGTTATTTTTCTAGCTGACTGATGAGCTTATGGACACCGAATGGTTATTCATGAGGTAAATGCATTATTACATTGCAATGTTTACAAGCTTTACATGTTTTCCACAGTTTGAAACACTGAATGAGCTTTTACATGAGACATTTCAATAAGTTTTACTGTAGGCTCTCTTGTAAATAGCCTACCTTTTGATGTTAATTCATGTTCATTATGTAGTATAGTAGTAAAGAGAAAGATATAATGGGTTTACTAGAACTGAGGCGCTAAAACGATCGCGCCTGCCGCATTAAAGAGCGCCAAAACCGTAGGCCTATTTATTGTTTGGATTTCGTTATGAATTTGGCATAACTTTAAAGCTGACACTTTGTTTACTAAAAAGTAACAGCTTTTGCGATTACTGGACGGCAAGTGCACTTCAAATAATATGAAGTTCACACAGTAACAGAACACAGCATATAGACTAAGATCTTGATAGAAGAAGCCATTTTAGTAATGATTATAAATGAGAATTGTTAACGATATTGCCAATATCCACACAGCTGACAGCTTTACCTGTCGTAGTTTGTTCGAGTTGTGCACGTCTCAGTCATGTCGATCTCTCTCGCGCTGCACAACTGAGCTGCGTTTAGCAGGTGTGTGTCAGCGCTGCTGTGCTCCAGAGATGAGGACTGTTTGAAACTCTTTTTTTCCACTAAAACTTTAATGCGCATCACAAAACTACCAGGAAAAAATGCATTACATGCACATTTTTAAGTCATAACATGTAAATATATATAGTCGCCAGTGGCGACCTCAACAAAAACGCAAATTCATATTTTTGGTCACAAATGCGACCGTTTTAGTCGCAGTCTGGAGCCCTGCTGCACCTTGATCAGTCTGATCGCTTGAGCACCCAACAGATTAACAGGCCGAAATACTCATAAAATTAACAAGGGAGGCCCCATTTTCCTCATTCCTGATCAAACTATACGGTCACTATATACCCGTCCCTCCAACATGATTACTATAAGGCCACATGCCTCATTTCAGCAGAGAGAGACACACAAATGTGTGTGGATGAACAGCATGTTTGCGCGCCACATGTTGCAGCTCATCTTGCGGCCAGCTAGAGGATGACTCATGCTTCCATTCATTAGCTCGTACACAGACTGGGGTCACCGGCAGGTCAGACATATCCGTATCTCGCACTTCACACATGCTCCTTACACACACACACACACACACACACAATATACCTCAGCCTCCCCCCTTTGGGCAAGGATATCCCTCTTATCGAGA
>NW_015505583.1:556586-566799 GCF_001515645.1 Sinocyclocheilus grahami | reverse complement strand
ACAGACTGGGGTCACCGGCAGGTCAGACATATCCGTATCTCGCACTTCACACACGCTCCTTACACACACACACACACACACACACAATACCTCAGCCTCCCTCCTTTGGGCAAGGATATCCCTCTAATGTAGATAAAGAGAGGGGAGGGTGGGAAAGAAAAAAAGATGAGGAAGAAAAACCCAGCTTGAATTTACATACCACCACCACCTTCGTTTTTTTTCCCCCCATTCATCTTTTTTCTGGCTTGGTTCAGCCCTCCAGGGGTTTGCCTCTGAATCCTAAAGCCAGGAAAAAGCCATCTGCAGCAGGGAAAAAAGCAGTCAGCCTGGAGCACCTGACCCGGTGCCAAGCAGACATGCTCTACATCACAGGGGATCCCCTTTAACTCGGCCCATTTCTCTTGTAGTCTCAGTCGCTCTCTACTGAACTCACTCTCTGGCTCACAGAGTCTTTTACATGGGACGCGTTGCGTTTCTGGATTGAAAAAAGCTGGATGGAGCGAAACAGAACGCAGTGCATAACCCATCGGCCTCCTTAAGCGTGTTTAACACCCAGGCTTTTTGCCAGTTTCCTACAATAGGCTGGACACACTGCCATTGTTGCAGACAGATGCTGTGCTTGCTACAGTACATGCACTTTCACTAAATAAACAAATGGAAGAATATTTAAGCATTTTTATTTATATGCACCGATACAGATCTTAGAAAAACAAAAAGACAAGAAACTAATTTAAAAAAAAACTGATGCGCCAAATGTTCAGCAACAAAAATAAATAAAATAAACAAACAAATAAACACCACATTTTAGGTTGAAATAATTTTGGAGGGCTCAAACCACTGACCAAAACTGTGGCATTTAAACAGTGCTTCTTTTTGCATGCCATTGACTATTTCATGTGCACAACATAGATAAACTATAGAAGGTAAACATGTGAGCTTTGTGGACACACTTTATCATACCCAAAACAGTAAAATAGCAATATGTAAAATTTGTTTGTCTGAAATGAGAAGCGGTTTGTGGACAAAGATCTTTACTTTGGTTTAATTTATCATATGAGAACTCGACACCCTGAACAGCACACTGAGATCAAGTACCCAAATATAACCATCCAAACTTCATCTTTTTAGTTTCAGTGTGTTCAGCTAAATGAAAACGGCCATTTCCGTTTCAGTACTTTTTGGACTTCTGTGAACATTTCTGATTGATCAAGCAAACAAATCAACTTCCTGAACAATCTCACAGAAATGTTTCTTACAAACTAGTGTGTTTTTTTTCTGAACTCTGTTAAAACATCAGTCCTAACACACTTATACTCACTAGTGATGATAAACCTAATGGCGAAATCAAAAGTGCATTACAAATTAAGCTATTAATAATGTTGTGTATATTGGCAGCAAAATTCATTAATATTTCCCAGCTCTACTCTGAACACAAAAGCACAGAAGGGCATAAATAAGCAATGCTATCCCAGCAGAACAGAGTAGTGTGGTAGCTAGCAGTACCGTAAATCACTATAAACGACACGAGGAATGTACGTCAAACATTACCAGCTATACTAAACCACATCAAAGCAAAACTCCATTAAAACAAGACATGCACACTATAAAGATTCACATTTACAATCACATTAATCTAGCTGTAATAGGTGCGTTATCGGAGCAATGGGAAGGGGTTTATATCAAAGCAGTTAACGTCTTTCAAGGCTGATTATGTCAGTTTCCTGGACATCATGAACACATTGTACCTGCATTTGGGAAACTGACTCAGAATAATACCGCAGTAACCTTTCCTTCAAATTCATCGCAACTTGCTTCAATTCTGCATAACACACCAATCGCACATCAGAATAAGAAATGCTGAAAGAAAGAGCCAACTCTCAAGACTAGTCGGAACATATTTGATGTTTCATACACGTTTCTGTGAAGATGGATTGTGGACAAATACGAACGCAAAATGGCAGAGCTGCCAAGTGCAATAAAGATTGAAGCACTAACACTGAAAAGAGGCCTTTCTGCATCAAACCTGGCAAGGACATAAGGTTGGACTTGTTCCATATAAAAGAGTTGTCTGCACTGACCTGGTGAAGGAGGCTGGACCTTGGCCTGGTTCTTTTTAGGGTCATTGTTCAAGATTTCGGGCGGCGGGTCTTCCCCTCGCTCGATCTTGCACTCGAAGGCGTACAGACACTGGATGTACTGTTTCTTCAGAGAGCTGGCAGCACTACTGGATGTGCCCACATTCAGGTTAGTGGCCATTTCCCTCCACTTCTTATTCTTGTTCACCTGATAACGGCAGACAGATAGAATTAATGACTGAGTGGATTCAAACCCAGCACACACTGTACAAATCCAGCTAAAGTTAAATAGTTTGACTTCGGCCTGGCCGATAAAACGGTATCGATATTTATCGATGGTACACCTTCTTCGATATCGATAGAATTTTTTTTCGATATAGCGCACGATATAGGCACGTGCTATGAGTGACGCAGACAGCACACATGAACACGAACACATGCTGAAATGAGTGCTGTGCCTGCTTGTGATGAGGAGCCACTGCCATTGTTGCAGACAGATGCTGTGCTTGCTACAGTACATGCACTTTCACTAAATAAACAAATGGAAGAATATTTAAGCATTTTTATTTATATGCACCGATACAGATCTTAGAAAAACAAAAAGACAAGAAACTAATTTTTTAAAAAACTGATGCGCCAAATGTTCAGCAACAAAAATAAATAAAATAAACAAACAAATAAACACCACATTTTAGGTTGAAATAATTTTGGAGGGCTCAAACCACTGACCAAAACTGTGGCATTTAAACAGTGCTTCTTTTTGCATGTCATTGACTATTTCATGTGCACAACATAGATAAACTATAGAAGGTAAACATGTGAGCTTTGTGGTGCATTATGCATTCAAAATATTAGAGAATATAGAAGCTCAATGCAGAGAAGATCTTGATTAGGTTAAAACCGAAACCAAGCCATTCACACAGAACGCCTTTTTTTTTTTAGACTGACAAATATGACTGCTGCACTCGCGTCTCACACAAGAGATGTATAGAAAGCCACGCAAAGTTAAAACGGTTTAAACTTTTAGAAAACATGTCGCAAATTTGTGGAGGTTTATTCCTTTTCACTGTGTCTCATATGCTTTTAAATGCAGTCTGTGTGAATGGCGCTTCGGCTCTTTGGATTAAGCAATGCATAAATACATGATGCTGTTTTGTTCACAATTGTTTATGCAATTTACGAAATTATATTTGACTTTTATGAGTTAATTTAGATGTAACGCACGTTTTTATAGAGTTACTTCCTTGCGTTGACAATTTAAATGTGCTGCATTATTTTGCTCATTGCGCCCTCGGGAGACAGTTAGACCTATACAATAAAGATCTATTTAATCTGCATAGAAAACATTAGAAATGAGATGTTTAATTTTTATTTGTGTTTGATTGTTAAAACTAAAAATATTTGTTGTTTGTCTCAATAAATTGTGTTAATTATAAATATAGTGTTTAAATGTAAACTTTTTTTCTATTGCTTTTTGCTTTAAAAAAGGTTATGAAAAATGTGAATAATTATCGATACAGAACTATATGAAACATTATATCGTTAAAATGTTTTTTTGCTACATCGCCCAGCCCTAGTTTGACTACAAAAGTCAACAAGAAATCATAAATGACCCTATAAAACTTTCGTAATGTTCTTGGTCTTATTGTACAAATCATAATATTAAAATGATAATAATAACCCAGGCTGTGTGGATAGCAAAAACAAGATATAATATTATAATATTTCTAGTGATCATTTCTAGTTTTCATTTCTTACTCAAATATACAATACAAGATGAAGATATAATGTAACATAAATTAATATGTATATAGAGCATGTATTTATCAATACGCTCCTCTCTAAAGTTGTTTTTTTCTAGCCGACTATCGAGTTTACAGACATTGATTGGCTTTCCTGAGGTAACTGTAATGTTACAAGCTGTTTTATCGACGCTTTCTGCAATTGAAACACTATTTGAGTCATACATTTCAGTAAGTTGCACGGTTTCTTACAACACACCTTCTGAGCTTCAGGTTTATTTCATGCAGTAACTAGCTGCAAAGAAGAAGATTATTGATTCATGTGGTGCTTAAACTGAGCTGACTTTACAATCTGTCAAGCCACATTAAAAAAAGGGTCAAAATGAAAACTGAAATCTGCGACTTTGTTTCATATTAAAAGTAACAATGCACAAAGCATACAGAGATTATTGGCTGTCAGGTACACCATAAATATTTAGTGAAGTTCACGCATTAACAGAAAACAGCATAGACTAAAAGATTAATCTTGAGTATCTTCAGTATCGATTAAAAATGATATTCAATATTGCTAATCCCACTTTAGTTTATCCACACAGCAAAGTTGTTTTTTTCTAGCCGACTATCGAGTTTACAGACATTGATTGGCTTTCCTGAGGTAACTGTAATGTTACAAGCTGTTTTATCGACGCTTTCTGCAATTGAAACACTATTTGAGTCATACATTTCAGTAAGTTGTACGGTTTCTTACAACACACCTTCTGAGCTTCATGTTTATTTCATGCAGTAACTAGCTGCAAAGAAGAAGATTATTGATTCATGTGGTGCTTAAACTGAGCTGACTTTACAATCTGTCAAGCCACATTAAAAAAAGGGTCAAAATGAAAACTGAAATCTGCGACTTTGTTTCATATTAAAAGTAACAATGCACAAAGCATACAGAGATTATTGGCTGTCAGGTACACCATAAATATTTAGTGAAGTTCACGCATTAACAGAAAACAGCATAGACTAAAAGATTAATCTTGAGTATCTTCAGTATCGATTAAAAATGATATTCAATATTGCTAATCCCACTTTAGTTTATCCACACAGCTGGCATGTTAGCCTGTTGTAGTTAATCCAATCTGTGTTCACGAAACGCATTTTTCGCATTTGAAGCAGCATTAAATTAACATCACTGTTTTGGTTGATGATTTGGGCCCTCCAAAACTGTTTAGGTTGAAACCAAAAATTGCTGTTTCAGATGACTATTTTCGGTAGCCGAAATTTGGGTGCTTTACTACAAATTTCTCATCTACAATCCAGTCAAACTATATAGGAATCAAGTTACCCTCTAAATTAGGGGTAATATTTAACGGTTACATTAAAGTTTATTAATCAAAAAGCTTTAAAAAAAAAAAAGTATTAAAATCAACAACAATTTTACAGCAATTTATTAAAAGTTTAACAAAAGTTGCATTTTTAGGGCCCTATGAAATGCGTTTTTCTTCTTCTTCCTGGTATTCAAATGAAGCCATAAAACATTAATTTAATTTTTCTCGGAATACAATGAAAATGAAACCCTTTTAATTTTTTTAGCAAACAAAGTGCTTCATAACAGGTGTACTCTTAAAATTAAAACATGGAAAAATTGTGTGATTATTCCTTAAAAATAAAGTTTTAATAATAATGGCATTATTAGCAGTATTACAGTAAGATGTACATCCTACTGTACGAAAGTAATATATTTCTGTCATAATTTCTTCAAATTGAACCAGTCTTTTATTTTGGCCGGTTGCAGTAAAGAGTTTTGTTTGTGTGCGTACATATGACGACAGTTTTTTTCTAAAAAGAAATGGCCAAATGATTATAAAGTGACTCTCAGAGTAGCTCTTGAGAAGATGTGTGCACGCACTTATTGAGTGAGACGGCAAATGCTAAAAACTCAGCGAGCGTCACGCACACTTCAGTATATATAGCAAACGAAACCGCGTGTCTGCACCATTCATTCACACAGATATGAAGAACATGCAGGATTCATATTTGAATATTCGTCTTTTTGGGGCTTAATTTTCACAGACGCTAGTCCATACCCAAATTCCCTGACATTCAGGGAATGTCAGTTATACAGTAAATCCCATTTTTATGACTGGATTCCGCAATTCCGTCTGCATTTAAACTGCCTTGTTTACACCCTTTTATGTCATATAATCGGTCCTAAAAAACCTTTCTGTAATGTACAGCTTCCATATCGCACCTGAGTGAGGCCACCAATCTCTTTGACGGACACGTAGAGGCGGAAGAGGTCGAGGGGCTTGCGGCCCACCGCGGGGAGATTGGTCATGCCCATGGCTTTCTCCTCAGCAAACGCAAGGTAACGATCCACCCACATTTTGCGCTCCGGTTCTGGGCCCAGCTCGTACAGACGGGTTATCTTCTCATTAGTGGTGGTAGAGGAATTTGATTTCTGCAAGGACAAAAAAGGAGCAAAAAATTGTAAAATGCACCCAAGTATTAGATTCCTGCTGTTTAGTTATGGGGGGTAAAATTCCCCCATGCAATTTTTATAAACAAGCACACACTAGCGGGTATATCAATGCACTGTATATGTGCAATGCGCATTTCAGCGGAAAAGCATTTTCATGAATGATGTATAAAGCCAGGACTGCAGGGAGCAATTTCAAAAGCCCTGAATGTGCGTTACTCCTCCTGTACAGTCTCCGGCTATCACAGCTCTCCATACAGATGATCAGCTGTTCACAGCTGCCCACCCGCATCCTTTGGCCTGCAACAGCACGGCCACGACCCATTTAAATATTAATAGCTCTTCACCTTTTTCGATTCGGTCTTAGGCGTTCCATCCACTTTGTTATTCAACTTCTGAGGTTGGTTGAGTTTGTCCATGCCAAACTCTGGACTGGGAGCCATGCCTACGAGACAAATGCAAACAGTGAATCTTTGAATTGAATAAAATGCTTTTTGGTCCACAGTGACACACTGTTTGAACTATTAGCAAAAAAACTAAAACGCTGGAAGCAAAGCAAGCAAGTTACACTGCTTACCGGCTGAGTTATTGGACATGTTTCCAGACATGGGGTACGGTCCCACTTGATTCATCATACCCTGCATGCTGTTCATGGGCGGGGCATACTGAGACGGAGACCCGGCTCCCATCATTCCCTGGTTCATGTTGGGATATCCAGGTGGTCTAGAAGATAAATGAATGAGACCGTTTAGCTAAACTGGATCTTAAAGGGGTCCTATTATGCTTTTTCACTTTTTTAATTTTAGTAAGTGTGAAGTGTGTATGTTTGGCAATAAAAAAGATCTAGAAAGTTACAAATCTCAAAGTCCACTCCAAAGGGAGTTATTTCGGTTTTTAAAAAATCCCTTTTCAAGAACTACAGCGAACGGCTCGTTTGGACTACAGCGTTTGGTTTCCGGGCTTTATGATATCACAAAGCAGCTCATTAGAATATCATTAAAAATAATTCCCGCCTACAGAAATTCTAATGGTTGGGGGGGTGGGGAGGGGCGAGGTTGTGGTTAGAACGCTTGGTTGAGTAAGTGCATCAGACGAGACGACGAAGAAGTGCTGCTGCAGAGTTAGTGCATCAGAGAAAACCAAGAAGAGCTGCTGCTCTGAAGCTCAAATTTTCGGCATTTCTAGAGCAATTCTTACAAGTACAACACGACATAGCTGGGCGCCACGGACAGACGCCGCCGGTGTGCCTACACTCATAGAAAATAATGTATTTGAATTTTAAAGACGTGGCGCGACGCTGCACTTCTCGTCCAGTGTGCGACCGCCTGAAACGCTGTTTTTTTCACCTCCGTGCCCAAACGTCTTTGTTTGGGCTTCCGAAAGTGGATGATGTCAGGAAACAGTGGTTGCCATTTATTTTTTAACTCTGTTTCTGAGCATTATAACCCCAATTTGCTAATGTGTGCTGCGCATTTTACTGAGGACAGCTTCCACAACACGAGGGAGTACAGTGCCTGCCAGATTCGCCAAAAGCTTTTGTTGAAAGATGGAGCAAGGGGACGTGGCAGTACTGAAACACCGTCTAAGCTGTTCGCCAATCACAATGCACTGGGACAGCTAACCACTCACAACACATTTTGTTTTTCGGAAGGCGGACCTTCATCAAAGCCGGAACTAATCGAGCCGTTTGTGCCAGGATGGGGAGAAAGTTATTTTAGTAATGTAAATGTGAAAAATAATGCGTTTTACGACCCACCAAGCATGAGGGCATGTTCTAGTACACCCCCAAAACAAAATCAAGACTTCATAAAAGAGCATAATAGGACCCCTTTAAATGGTATGAATGACTCGCTTTCAACACACTGCCTTCACACGTACGGTCATGATCTGACTTTCATCTCTCACAGTGTGATCAGACTGAATCCAGCTGTGCTCCACAGTAGGGGTGTAAATCGGATGGTTCGTCACGATACGATACGATATCGATTCTCATACCCAGCGATACGATATTTGCCGATACTTCAAAAGATTCTATGATACGATTTCGATACAATTCGATACAGGAGAATATCGATCGATATATCGATATTATTATATTATATACCTATTTTAAACAACCATCTTCATTTTTATTAACTCACAAATGCAACCAAAACACATAACATGACCATTTATCTTAAATTTATCAAAAAATAGGCCTACACTTTTATTTTTAAATAATAGAGAAAAATAAATAAAAAAATTGAAGCCACACACCAGATCAGTAATCTTAAGATATGACAACAGTTAAGACAGTCTTTCAGGCTTCTGTGCTAAAATATTAAATGTATAAAATAATGTAAATTCTCGTTAGGAAACAACACAAACGAGGTACTCCAGTTGTAGGAAAAAATACATTCATGTAGAAAAAAAATAAAGCCGTTAAAACTTTGAGACTTTTTTTTGGCTGCTACTATGGGCTCAGTGCTAAAAACTTTTTCTACAGATAACCAAATTACAAGCAATAGCAGAAAATAAATACAGTATAACAGACACAAATTAAATAAACAGTGCTTTTCAGGTTTTTCACGTAGATCTAGAAATGTGCAGGTACAGAAATGTAATAATCAAATGTAAAATAACACTGCATAGTCTTCACTGTATAGATTAAATATAGATTAATCCTTATAAAGTTGTTCAGTCAAAATCTGTGAGATTTTTTTCTTTGACAAAAGTTTTGTTAGTCTGCTTTCACTTTAAGTAGAAAAGCACGGATCCAATATACTGATACACATGTGCTTTCTTTCTCAACTGTTTACATTAAGACATAGGCCTAACCGACTGTGTTTACTAGAATATTCGCCAAGGCGCACGTTGATGTAATTTGGTCTGTATTTGTTCATCCATGCACAAAAAAGCGGAAGAGAGCTCAATTAGGTTTTAGCACGCTGTCGATGCGTCTGTCTGTATGCGTGCGCGTGTCACTGTGCGCTGATAACTTCTCACAAGCGCTCGACAGTTCCATCAACTATCCCAAGCTTCTTTAACACTCGCGCTTCAGACAGTCTTATCGTCCCGACACGTGCGTTTGAACGAGAATGCACATGTTGGAGGTAATGCATAGACGGACATTGGTGAAAATGTAGACCAGTGTCAAAATAAGGTGCCTATTTATACTACAGATATCGATATTTTACGTGTGGCATCGATGCATCGTATCGTTAGACATTTAATCGATGTATCGATCCATATCGATAGATCGTTACACCCCTACTCTGCAGGACTGTAAAATCTCTGCTATAAGTCTGAGTCTACCAGCAGTGCCTTTAGAATTTCACAAAGAATTTAAATATAAAATCAAGCTTGCATTTACGTAATTTCCACATTTGCTAAACATTATATACAGGGCCTAAAACTAACTTTTTGCCACACCTGCCAATTAGGGGTCGACCGATTATCGGCCTGGCCGATTATTGGCGCCGATATTAAGCATTTTTATGATTATCGGTATCGGTCATTTTCAAAACCGATTCGCCGATAAAATAACTTAATTTGGAAACGTGCAATTTGGCTCTGATGCAGCCTGTCAGAACTCACCACTCTGTAGCCTAAAGCAGTCTCCGCCCACCGCCCATCTGATTTGTTGGGAGTCACGAGTCCGACCAAGCAATGCGGAATTCACTCGGACTCCAAAAGTGCTTGCTAACTGGAGCTGCTTCAGTGATCACGCGTCAGTTGTCTCTCAAAGGTAAGGCAGCAGCAGACGTTGCTTAAGTTGCAATAAATCACAATCCAGTTGCAAAACACCTCAATACTATTATTTCCGCGATGCGGAAAACGCGGACGGAATCGCGGAATCCAGTCATATAAATGGAATTTACTGTATGACGCGGAATCTCACGGAATTTGTCAAAGTTTGGATGAATTAATCAAAAGTAGGTCAGTACACTTAA
>NW_015505583.1:552674-554040 GCF_001515645.1 Sinocyclocheilus grahami | reverse complement strand
GTCATTTTCAAAACCGATTCGCCGATAAAATAACTTAATTTTGAAACGCGCTATTTGGCTCTGATGCAGCCTGTCAGAACTCACCACTCTGTAGCCTAAAGCAGTCTCCGCCCACCGCCCATCTGATTTGTTGGGAGTCACGAGTCCGACCAAGCAATGCGGAATTCACTCGGACTCCAAAAGTGCTTGCTAACTGGAGCTGCTTCAGTGATCACGCGTCAGTTGTCTCTCAAAGGTAAGGCAGCAGCAGACGTTGCTTAAGTTGCAATAAATCACAATCCAGTTGCAAAACACCTCAATACTATTATTTCCGCGATGCGGAAAACGCGGACGGAATCGCGGAATCCAGTCATATAAATGGAATTTACTGTATGACGCGGAATCTCACGGAATTTGTCAAAGTTTGGATGAATTAATCAAAAGTAGGTCAGTACACTTAAATAGAGTCTCAATATGGACTAGTATCTGTGAATATTCAGCCACAAAAATACTGTTTAAATATGGATCCAGCATGTTCTCTGTGTATGTAAATGGTACAGACGCGCGGTGTTGTTTTCTACACATACAAAGTGTGCGACGCTCGCAGTGATTTCAGCTTCTGTCGTCTCACTACATGAGGACATAAATACATGAACAACATCTCCAGAACTGCTCTGACTCCCTCTAAGAGTCACTTCATGAGCATTTGACAGTTTCATTTGAGTAAAACTATCTACATATCATTTACATAGACCTACAGAAACAAGTTCCTCATGGCAACCCGTCAAAATATAAGATTGGGTTAGCTTAATGAAATTATCAGAAATATTTTACTGTTGTGCAGTGATTTACATAATACTACTCAGGGATGAAAGTTTTCCGTCGTTACGACGGATTTCCGTCAATTGGGAAAAAAATGAGGGGAAAAGAAACATGTAGCGCATTGTTGTTGTTCTGCCGGTGTTCTGACGATTTGTTGGTAGCATAATCTGATAGGTAACATTATTTGTCAAAACACCAGCACACCAAAAATCCTCCCCGCCACGGCTGCAGCTTCTCACTGACAACATAACGCCGCTCGCATCATTCACAGTCGGGTTATTAGCAGAGAACACAGAGCAGGTCTTGAATTTCAGGGGCAGGATTGCGGCTATTAATAATAATAATTCTACTCATTCCCGCAGGTTCCTCGTTTATCATTTGCACGTGCTTTTGAGTCTTGAGAACTCACCCGCGCACTTTCATTTTCTGTGCGCCCACAGATCGCGATAAGGAGAGTGACAGATTTTAATAATTATTCAAGGAGTTTGCAAATGTGATATTGATTTAATACAACAGTTCAATAAACAAGTACTGCCTGATTTTGCTCCATTTCATCAACGAAAAT
>NW_015505583.1:538073-551600 GCF_001515645.1 Sinocyclocheilus grahami | reverse complement strand
CTGGTGGTTTCAGTTTCATTTTTAGGTATAATTTCAGTTATTTAAATCATTTAATATTTCTGTATTCAAAATGTTATATTTAAAACATTAATCTCCACATGAATTTATGAATTTAATTACCTCTGAGCCTCATTAAACTTCTCAAAACGTACCTACAGGCCACTTTTGTGTTCTTCTGTGCACCCTCTGTAGTACAAATAGATTTTTTATTAATACTAATTTCATATGATTGGTAACTTATTTGTCTTATTCTACTTCCTATTATTTTGATTTTAATAGACATTTTAAAAAGCTTATAAACATAAATTTTGAATTTGACAGATGAAAAGGATGCCATTGCAAAGGTAAAAAGAAAATACCCCTGTAAGTCACTTTAAGGAGTCACATGTCACCTCGTATTAGGAAGGCTAATTTTTTATCAGAATTTTTTATTATTGATCAGAAGGTTTTTATCCTATTATTTGATTCGCTCTTGTGGCTTATGACAAAACAGCTAACCACTCATGATGAGCTCTTCTTTGGAAAAGATTATTTTATTCGCTTACGTCAGAAACAGCGAATCTCTTTAAAAACTGTCTGCTGTTCTCAATACATTGCATTGTTATAATTCGGAAAAGTTTTACCCGCCAACTGGCGACTGACGTGGTTACATATACTCGTCAACGCAGATTTTTACTCGCATCTGGCGCTTGGCGAGTGTTAATTTTAGGCCCTGATTATATAGTTTCTAAGCCTCAGGTTAATCAAAATCCATAACTCCGAGCCCAAACAAATTAATATGTGTCCAGCCTTTAGCACAGTCAGGTTTATACGGAAGTGTTTAAAAGAAACAGAAAAAATCCGATATAAGACAGACCCATTTGAGCGATGGAGAGTGTATTTAATATTTATAATCAAGTGATCTCTCCAAATCATTCATTCACTTGTCTGTTTGCTTACAAAAGGTGCGAGAGAGATGCAGCCGTGTCTCTCTGTATATTAATATGTATATGTATAAAATCTGTATATTAGTCCTCATCATGCCTGAATTCACCAGTAGATTACATTTAAATAAGCACATTATTTTACTGGATATTAACTTGGAATATTTTGAGTGAATGCAATCACTTACAATAACTAAAAATAATAAATAAAAATAAACAAATATTTGTAAAAAATAAAAAATGAAAAATCAACATTATAAAAATAGACTGATCAAAATATTAAAAGTAAAAACAATAAATAATAGTTTAAATATTTAAACTGCACACTATATAATCAGTGTCACTGATAGATTGTTTGCTGAAAATACAGAAAAATGTTAAACACTAACTTGCATACTGATGCTGAATCAGTAAAGTAGAAACAATTCAGTCATTACAGGCCACAAAAACAGATTAAAAAAAGTCTGTTTGTCAAATGTCCTATTTGTGAAATCAGCTTATTTACAGCTTAAAGCTTCAGTGACTCAACTTCCTATGACCAAGCTAAGCATTTCTGCATCAGTGTTGGCAATCAGTGGGATGGACTCTGTTTCTCATGCTGAAAAACTGACATTGTCAGATCGGATCCAAACTTTTCCCAGTCCAAGAGGGCCTGGATTCTGCACAGGCTCGTTTCAGTGAGTTCAGAAGCACATGTGGACTGTACCTGTGTATGGAGTTGGATGGGCCATGGAGCATCCCCGCCGCTGCCGCGGGATCCTGAGGCTTTCTGTTCATCCCAGGCGGCGGACACATTCCTGACGCCACCTGAGGAGGCATGCCGCCCATGTTGGGGCCCATGCCGGGGCCCATGCCAGGGCCGTATGGCCTCGTACCCATCTGCCCCGGACCCATGCGTACCGGAGGCATCCCTCCATACGCCCCCCCTCCACCCTGCCCTGCCATAGGGTTCATGGAGCCGCCCAAGCCAGGACCACCCGGATAATTAGCGTTCGGCATGCCTCCGTAACCCGGAGGCCTCGGGTAACCTGTGCAACAAATTTTAAGGTTAATGCACACTCTAGGTTCGTGTAAAATATGTTTGATGTTCTTTAAAAGCATCAAAAAGCATCAGTGTTCAGTCGAATCGAAGCTTCTCACCTTGTGGTCCGTACTGGCCACTCTGTGGCCCATAGCTGCCCATGGAGTTGTTTTGCGGGAAGGAACCCATCCCACTATGCATTTGGCTTCCAGATGACTGCCGTGGGGATAAAGTTGACCCGGGTTGAGGAGAGCCGTACTGCATCTGAGGGTTCCTCATGTATACTGTAGAGAGCAGACAGAGTTACGCTACAGTAAACCACCCTCAAGGTTATGCTTTCAAGCTAGGAGTTTTGGTGCGGATCCAAGCTGAACTCAGGTGCACAGCACAGATCCACTCCAAAGTAAACTTGAAAATGTTGGTCTGGGGTACAGCTTGTGTAGACACTAAGAGTTCACAACTCAAAAAGCAATATGGTCAAATATGCATAAGCGAACCACAATTTAGGATGTTTAAGTACAGAGTGCATAGAAATTGCTTTCAGGGACCTTATTCCTTATTCCAGAACACATCAGGAAATGTACAGTCAATTTAAAATCAAAATATAAAAATGACAAAGCAGGGCTCGACAGTGCGACCATTAGCATTTGCGACTGAAAACTACTGCGTGCGACTATGAAATTTATTTTCAATATTACTATTTCCAATGTAAAACAAGAGAAAAAAAATCCAGATCTTTAATATCAATATGGCTATAAAATTATATTTTTTCATTAATAATAATAATCATCATCATCATCAGTAGTATTAGTAGCACAAAATCAAAGTATGAAATACGTGTATATATATTAGGGGTGTAACGATACACGTATTCGTATTAAAACGTTCGGTACAAGGCTTTCAGTTCGGTGCGCATTACAAACCGAATGATTCGTTAGACTAATCCTATTACATTTGGAAAATAAAACAGCTTAAAGTGTGTGAAATATGATGTTCTCAGTGCCACTGCACTCAACAAAGCAGCTCAAATTAGACATTGTAAGAGAGCTTGTTTCACGCTTCGGGCACACCCCTAACCCCGCCCCACCCCCCAATGCCTTTGTCCATCACGATGTTTCACCGTAGACATTGTCCGATGCCAATTTGGTAGACATCGCCCAACCCTAGTATCGACGATATCAACTGTTGGCGATATTAAGATATTTGGCATTTCCAATTAACGTAGGCCTGTTACATTCTTAATTTTATTAGGCCTATTATTATTATTATTATTAAGAAGTTACTTTTATTATTAAATTAAAATTACAATTAATTTGCCCCACAATAATGACCAAATAACTGATGTGCTGCGAGGATAACAAAAGATTAGGCTATTTATTCCTCAATTAAAATGTTTTAAAAAAAAGTATTTTAAAACAGGTCTATACAATGAATTATAGGCCTATGATTAAAATATTAACATTTCAGTCATCAATAAAAATCAATGAAATAAGCTTTTATTTCAAGCACCGACTTTCAAAAACAACCTGTTTAACAGCTGTTAAGTTTAACCTGTTCTCTTTTTGTAATATTAGAAATATTAAGGGAATAAATTAAAACAGTTAGCTATACCATTATCAGCACATGTTGAAGTAGATTCGTCTCGTCGTCTCTGAGAGAAGAATTATAGGCCTATGATTAAAATATTAACATTTCAGTCATCAATAAAAATCAATGAAATAAGCTTTTATTTCAAGCACCGACTTTCAAAAACAACCTGTTTAACAGCTGTTAAGTTTAACCTGTTCTCTTTTTGTAATATTAGAAATATTAAGGGAATAAATTAAAACAGTTAGCTATACCATTATCAGCACATGTTGAAGTAGATTCGTCTCGTCGTCTCTGAGAGAATATGCGGCGTCAGATGCAGAAAGCTCCGTCATTCCCTTTTTACTTTCACTTTCTGCAGCGAATTGACAGATAAAGACTTCACCGGCATGAATCTTGCGCAAAGTTTGCACGTTGCTTGTGTGTGATATCAATTGGCTCTAGGGATGCTCCGATCAGGATTTTTGAAGCCGATACTGAGTACCAATTTCTTGTCATGGTGATCGGCCGATACCGATGCCAATTCTGATGCTTCAAGCTTTATATAGACGGTTTCATCTGGCGCACGTGCCTAGCCCGAAGTTAACTTCCGGTCTGTGTTTGTTTATCAGTCTGGCTATGGCACCGGCTACAAACGCAGTTAAAGTTAAGGTGATGAGTAGACTGAAGCTGGGCTCAGGTGGTTGTGCTGTGGGATGTGTTTCCCATACATTTATTCAGAAACGTGCTGCGGCTGACTGATAAACACAAGCACTGACTAGACTGGCCGCGATCAGCTCCGGTGGCCGTGGAGCCGTAACGCGCCGCAGATGCATGCAGTGAGGTGCAGATCAGTTCTAACGTCACTGAATATGCTGTGTAGATGAATCATGCAAAACATACACGACAAACAGCAAATTTTTAATTGTTTCTCGAAACATCATAGCATTTCCACACCGGCAATGACATGACTGCGGTACCAAATCATTTATGTGCCCACACATCATGTACGTCGTCACGCTGTGACGTCATCAAATTGAGATCAGTTCCTGAGATCGGCCAATAGTGATGCGCGGATGACGGTTTTATCCGCGGGCGCTGCGGATAATCCGCGGATCGGGTAATAAAAAAATGCATTCTGATTATTTGCGGGTGGATAAAATAAATAATTAATGATGCAAGTATTAACTAAATTTTCTAAATTATGAACGTGTTTTAAATAGACTACAGAAATTGAATAAACTGTAAATTAACATTAAAAGTTATTCAACAAAACATTATTTAGTCAAGAGCAGTAAGGGATTTTCTCTGTCTTTTGTTGTTTGATTAACATTAATAAAAGACAGCACAGCTTTATTAGGCTACTGTCACAAGACCTAGTTCACGGATCCAATACTGATACGCATGCATTTTATTTTGCAACTGTTTACATTAACTTAAGACAAAACCGACAGTACTTTCTCAATTTGGTACTCGCAGTGTGCGCTTTGGATGTGACTGTGATCGCACGCGCCTCTGGAGAGCGCGAGTACCGAATGGCTTAAAAAGACATGAAAATAATACATTTTTGTAACGATGCAACAATGACCGATTAGGCAATTGACAATTCTGTCAACTGTCCCGAAACGCGAGCTAAAGTCTTCTATCGCAGCAGCAGCTCTAGATGCGTAAAAGTCCAAGAGAGAAGACCCGGTACAGCTGAATCACTCACGCTGTTTTCATCTGATGGTTTGTGTGGATTTATTTACTCATCTAACCTACACGCTATATTGAATAAAGGTTTTGCAGTAATTTCCCTCATTTTAAAGTCGAAAGCTGCGGGAATGAGTAATGCGATGTATGCGCAATCCCGTAACGAAATTCAGGATCTGATTAAACATAATTCTATTATACAGAGACTTGAAATGGATTTTCATGACTTTTCAAAAACTTTTTGAGTTTATTTATTTTTTACAAAACTTTCTAGGCCTGGAAATTGCTGTTCAATGACTTTTCCAGGTTTTTCATGACCGTACGAACCCTGAATGTGATGATCGGGTGCGGTTATCTAAATCAGACAAAAATACAGGTGCGGGCGGTTTTAGCTCATCTATCACTATAGCATCACTATCGGCCAAGTTGTTGAGTACCGATCGAGTCATAAAATATGATTATCAGTCGATACCGATCTCCGGCCGATCGATCGGAGCATCCCTGATTGGCTCGCCTTCGTGGTTTAAAACAGAAATATTTCCAACATTGCGACGTAACCAATTACCTCCGTACCGAACCGAACTGTGACACCACTGTGTCGTATCGAACCGAACTGTGATTTTTGTGAACCGTTAAACCCCTGAGAGAGAGAGAGAGAGAGAGAGAGAGAGAGATAGATAGATATATATATATATATATATATATATTAATATTCGACTGTAGAAAAAAAATTTAGAATAAAAATAATATAATTCAAATGTTAAACAAAAAACATTTTTGATGGAAAACGGCAGGGTGCCCTTCTTTTGTTGAAAAGCACTTCTCATTATTCCCAAATGCACATTTAAGCGACTCAAATTCAGAGCAGATGCTGAAAAGACTGGATCACGAGCTGCTCACGCATAAATTAACACAGTGCCGTGCTTCACTCCGACTAAACATTGAATTAAAACACAGCCTTCACAATTAGAAAATGGCAATAATCCATATCGTGATTTCGGTTTTATTTTTTAATTAATCGTGCAATAAACATTTATAAAGAAGTCACTAGACTCACCTCTATCCTGACCCATGGAGGAATGTAACATACCATCCGACTGGACACTCGAGGGTCTGGGGGGCATCTGGGTTCCTATAAGAGGGGTAAACGTCAAAGTTAAACTAATGGGCAACTTATGATAATATGTGACCCCGGAGCACAGAACCAGTCATAAGTAGCCCGGGTATATTTGCAACAATACATTGTATGGGTCAAAATTTTAGATTTTTCTTTTATGCCAAAAATTATTAGGATATTGAGTAAAGATCATGTTCCATGAAGATATTGTGTAAATTTCCTACCATAAATATATCAAAACTTAATTTTTGATTAGTAATATGTGTTGCCAATGACTTCATTTAGACAACTTTAAAGGCGATTTTCTCAATATTAAGATTTTTTTGCACCCTCAGATTCCAGATTTTCAAATAGTTGTATCTCAGCCAAATATTGTCCTAACAAACCATACATCAATGGAAAGCTTATTTATTCAGCTTTCAGATTATGTATTATGTACGATTTTTAAAACATTTACACTTATGACTGGTTTTGTGGTCCAGGGTCACATATTATTCTTTGAAAAAACGAAATGCGCTTCTGCATTTCTACCTGCACTGAACTATACTGTTAGTGCAAATAATAGTAAACAAACTTCATAAATGAGAGTCCCACCAGGCAAGGCACCGGGTGAGAGGGGTCCCGTGCGCGAGGCCGGGCCGCTGGCGGGCGAGCCCACAGGTGAGGGTGACGGGCCGCGGATCCCGGGCAGGTGCGGGGAGGTGTGGGGCGAGAAGGGCGACTGCGCCGGGTTGCTCTGCTCCCCCTGACTGCTGGACACGCCTGAAGTGCTGACGCCCGGACTCAGAGCACCCTCTGTGCCTGTGGGGAGATCATCGATGGAGCCAGACAGATCCTGCACAGGAGAACCAGACGAACAGAAGCGTGTTATTAGTGGCGTTTGATAAGGCAAGCCTCTCTATTACTGCTGCTCATTGACAGCCATTTGAACAAAGACCTGAGTGCTCGTCCCACACTGTACTACAGACATGAATGATAGCTCAAATCACATGATTTATTGAGGAGAGACGTACTCGTAGTTTTTACGGAAGCCCTAAGGGGACATATTGATGGAAAAAATATGAGATGAGAGGAAAAATTTGCTTTTTCGCTCATTTGCTAAACTTTTGCGTTCGCTCTCAGACATTTTGCTGCTGATGGAAATATGAGATGGGAGGAAAATCTATACTTCTACGCTTTCACAAAGTTTCTCTGGGGAGCGCAATACGTTTGCGTGTACACAAAAAAGTTACTCCAGAGAATGCAAAAGTTTTGCAAGTGATCTCTAGTCTCTCTCTATTTTTCCCATAAAGGCTCTATTTATTAAAAAAAAAAAATTTTTTTAAAGTTGTGGCTGACAAAAATGAGCAATTATTGAACAGACTTTCACTGAAGGAGTAATCTCAACCATGTCTACAAACCAAAATATTGTATAGATTTGAGAATAGGCTCTTTCAACTTTTGCAAACAAGCAACTAGCCAGAAACCACTCAAAACAACCAATACAGCAACATAAAAACCCCTAGCAGCTTCACATAACCAGGCATGAGCACGTAATGTACTTTTGGTATATTGGGACAAGCATCTTGCTTCTGTTTTAGAAACATTGTAATGGTTACAGTTAACAAAGCACATCCTGCTAAAACCCCCAACGAGACATTGGCATCTCAATTTAAATCTTAGAGACCATTCACCAAAAAAATCAATATACAGATATGGAAAAAGTTAAAGAGACCACTTGGAAGATTCTCTGGATTTATGATTTATAGTTATACGTTTGAGTAAAACCAAAGTTGTGTTTTATTCAGTAAACTACAGATGACATTTCTTCCCAATTTTAAATAAAAATTTTCTAATTTAGAGCATGAAATGACAGACATTTCAGACATGTTTTTATTCATTTTTAAAAACAAAACCCAAGTTTTAACTTCTTTAGAGTTAAGAATCAATATTTGGTGCAATAACCCTGATTTTCGATCAACAAATGAAAACATGTTATTTTGACCAATCATCCAAAAAAAAAAAGCAGCACTAAATGACAATATTTGTATCTGAAATTTGGAAGAAATGTTATCAAGACTATTCTACAATAAAACAAATAGCTATTAACATTTTACTCAAACCCATGCCTAGTAAATCCAGAGAAACTGAGAATTTAAGTGGTCTCAGTTTTTTCCCCATAGCTGTATATTTGTGTATTTTCTATCATCATTTCTATTCATCCATTGAAAGTCCACACAAATAAAATGTTCATGCCCCTAATGGCACAAAATCAATTAAATGAATCAAGCCGTTTAATCCAGGTATTCTAAACAGAAGCTCTAACATGCTTTCATTGGCGCGTGAGAAAAACCTAATTTTAAAGCCAGCACGTTTGAGCTGGTGTTTACCATAATTGATGAGCTCAATGTGTGCTGATCAATGTTTGTTAAAAAAAATCTTAATTCAAATCTGTAAATATATGTTCAAAAAACAGTACAATTCATTTGAATTATTTTGTGTACTTTTTAAAGGACTCTTCTAGAATAAAACAAATAGCTATTAACATTTTACTCAAACCCATACCTAGTAAATCCAGAGAAACTGAGAATTTAAGTGGTCTCAGTTTTTTCCCCATAGCTGTATATTTGTGTATTTTCTATCATCATTTCTATTCATCCATTGAAAGTCCACACAAATAAAATGTTCATGCCCCTAATGGCACAAAATCAATTAAATGAATCAAGCCGTTTAATCCAGGTATTCTAAACAGAAGCTCTAACATGCTTTCATTGGCGCGTGAGAAAAACCTAATTTTAAAGCCAGCACGTTTGAGCTGGTGTTTACCATAATTGATGAGCTCAATGTGTGCTGATCAATGTTTGTTAAAAAAAATCTTAATTCAAATCTGTAAATATATGTTCAAAAAACAGTACAATTCATTTGAATTATTTTGTGTACTTTTTAAAGCCTGACACTTATAGTTTTGTGAACTTTCATTGATGTAACTGTATCTTAAAGATGAACGAAAGTCTTTAAGGTTTATTAACCACATGAGTGCGAGTAAACGATGACCACTTTCATTTCTGGGTGCACTATCCCTGTAAAGCCACCTAGGTATACATACTGGTAGACCCAAGCAATTAGCTAGTCAGTTGTTAGACGATTAGTTTACCAAAACAAAGCATTGTTGCATCTCGTTTAGCACAGGCAAACATCGCTCGCAATTTCTCTATAAAATAAATCCAGTTGACTGAGTGACAAAGTGTCACGAAGCAGGGCAAACATCAGTGAAATTTACACAAACGGTGCATAACAAATACAACAACACAACACATATAACAACAGAAAAACCAGGCGAACATATCTTGCAAAAAACAAAAACTACTATAAGACCAGTAAAAATGTTCACTCAATATACATGAAGCAAACATGGATATTTTGTGCGACCATGTGTCTTTGATTATTGATGGTTTTGCCTGAAAACAAGCCTGAGTGAAATGAGCAGTGAGTCCATATGGGCTGAGATGCTGAAATCAATCTGGCAGTCAGTCATAAAGCCTCCCAGCGGAGCAGTGTGTGTGTGTGCGTGTGTGTGTGTGTGGGAATATTTACACACTCGACTCGCGTCACGTGGAGCGCATGTGTTCAGTGAAAATTTGCAAGCTCATCTGCCAGTCAGATCAGAGAGGGAAAGGGAAAAAAGTGGGAGAGGAACAAGAAACACACACACACACACACTGGAGCATGGCCAAGTATTCCCATAGAAATCTCACACTCGCAGACTGGCTGCGGCCCCAAAGTCGGCGGTTTTGCACTTGAAATTGCGCCCGCTGCTATTTTTGAGCCGTGACCTGCTGGAGGAACCCCAGAGGGAGAGACAGGAGGAGGACGCTGATTCAGATTCCTGTTTTAGCTGCCACACACACGCAGCGTCTGTATGACCCTGCTCTGCTCTAACAGGAAACAATCCTCGGCGGATTGCTGTTTATGTTGGCATGTGTGTGTCTAAGAGGAGATTCCTGTGTGTGACCCATGAGGAAGGTGTTTATTACCCGAGAGTGTGGCATAAACCCAGAGTCTTAATGTCTGTGCGTGTGTGTGTGTGTGTGTCCACAATATGACGCAATGGCACTTGGAAATAGGGTTGGGTATCGAAAACCGGTTCAATTTTAGAACCGGTTCCAAATTTCCAAGAACCGGGTATTCGATAAGACGTGTGCATTTCGATTCTGCTTAATGATTCCTGCGTTCTCATTTTAATGTGATTAAAAACGATTTAGGTGCAGGAACGGAAAGAACTTGCGCCCACACACTGGAGCATGGCCAAGTATTCCCATAGAAATCTCACACTCGCAGACTGGCTGCGGCCCCAAAGTCGGCGGTTTTGCACTTGAAATTGCGCCCGCTGCTATTTTTGGGCCGTGACCTGCTGGAGGAACCCCAGAGGGAGAGACAGGAGGAGGACGCTGATTCAGATTCCTGTTTTAGCTGCCACACACACGCAGCGTCTGTATGACCCTGCTCTGCTCTAACAGGAAACAATCCTCGGCGGATTGCTGTTTATGTTGGCATGTGTGTGTCTAAGAGGAGATTCCTGTGTGTGACCCATGAGGAAGGTGTTTATTACCCGAGAGTGTGGCATAAACCCAGAGTCTTAATGTCTGTGCGTGTGTGTGTGTGTGTGTCCACAATATGACGCAATGGCACTTGGAAATAGGGTTGGGTATCGAAAACCGGTTCAATTTTAGAACCGGTTCCAAATTTCCAAGAACCGGGTATTCGATAAGACGTGTGCATTTCGATTCTGCTTAATGATTCCTGCGTTCGCATTTTAATGTGATTAAAAACGATTTAGGTGCAGGAACGGAAAGAACTTGCGCCCTGTTTGCGTGCAGCGTACACGAAGCGCAAGCACGAGCACAGACAACAGAGGTCGCGGTACGGGTTCCCGGTTTGTGTCCGTTCTCGAACTGTTCTGTGTATTTCCACTGTAGAAAAGGTTGTTCCGGGCCAAAACTGACTTCTTTCATATTTGTCGACCAATATACAGAAAACTACGTCAGTATATAATAAACACAGCCGTTTTTTGTCTTACGTGAACGTAAACAGATGAGAAAGAAAACACGTGTACAGTATTTTTAGATCTGCGTGCGTTCGGTGTTAAAGGGGTCATATGATGCAATTTCAAGTTTTCCTTTCTCTTTGGAGTGTTACAAGCTGTCCGTGAATAGATAAGATCCCTAAAGTTGTAAAGACTAAAGTCTCAAACCCAAAGAGGTATTCTTCATAGAAGTTAAGACTCGTCCATGCCTTCCTAAAACGCCTCCTTTTAAACAAGCCCCCACATGTCTACGTCACTATGTGGGAAGATTTGCATAACGCCGCCCAAATGTTCACGCAAAGAAAGAAGGCGTAACTTTTATTCTCGCTGTAGTATTGTTGTTTCCGCCACCATGTCGTGAAGACGTTGTGAAAGCGAAACTACTTTGTTTGGTCTTCCAAAAGAGGATGATATCCACTTCGTCATGCCTGGAGCTGATCTGTGCTGGTCGCTGAGGGGCGACCAGTTCACCGTGGATGAAGCGTCACATGTGGTTGCCGCTCATTCGTCGGATCCGCCGGGCGCGCCGTTCTCGACCCCGCCGCCTCAGCTCACTCTAAGCCGGGGCTTCCCCTCACGCTAGGCCGCTGTGTTTCTGTTTAATACATTTAACCATGCATAAATTCACTGATAGAAATGCTCAAGGTTTTCCTCCAAAATCAAAACAACAAAAAAATGCACAAAAAAAATTCAGCTGATTTCATCTGAGCCTATATATGATTGGGTAAACCGATCAAAGTTCATTTACATAGAGAAATCTGTTTTGCAGCATTCAAAATTAAATTGCCTTTGTGCAAATACATTTTGACTTGTTACAAAAGATTTCTATATTAAATTAATATTGTCCATTTTATCTTTCTATTCAAAGAACGCTTCCACAAAAATAAGAAACAACTCTTTTCAACATTGATAGTAATCAGAAATGTTTCTTGAGCAGTAAATCAGCATATTAGACTGATTTCTAAAGGATCGTGTGACACTGAAGGCTGGAGTAATGCTGAAAATTCAGCTTTGATCACAGCAATCAATTAAAATTTATAATATGTTCAAATAGAAAATAGGTTTATAAACTGCAATAAGTTTTCACAAATTTACTGTTCTTCCTGTAAGTTGATCAAATACATTCATAAATGCATTCAATAAATTTGAACTATAGCTTAAGCGAACTTAAAGGATAACTTTGCCAATTTTCAGCTAGCTTTGTACAGTTACATTGTCAGTAGTACATGTAAATGACAGCAGATTATGTAAATGAACAATCATTTGTTCTGCCAGATGTAGCAAAGTGTGTGTGACTTTTGTGTGCAGGTAACACGGAGAAAGTTAATTTACATATACTACTGACAAAGCTGGTTGAAAATCGACAAAGTTGTCTTGTAAATATAGGCTAAGTGCTAGAATGCTCGATTACGGTGACCTTAATATTTGATCTTGAAGAGAGTTCAAACAAACTCGGAAAAACTGAGACATCCCATCAAAAACAAAGCACAGTGAGAGAGTTTCACTGCTTAATAACAGAAAAATAGCTGAAGCACTCATCACACTCTTTAACTGTGGCTTCACTCCGCTATCATCTGACCAGTCATTAACCCCTTCAGTCCCGACAGGAGCGTCACATGAACCTGTCTGACCCGGGACTCTCCTGACGACACAGAGGTCAAGAGCAGCGGCTCAGGTCAGGGCATGAGAGCAACACGTTACACTGTCTGACCAGAGTGATGCATCACACCGACTCGAAGCACGAGTTCACAGACAGACTCTCTCTCTCTCTGGCTGAGCTTCAAAACAAATGCACAAATCTGCTTCTTAAAACTGGAGCACGCTACATGACTTTTGCCCTGATTCACAGTCCAGAGAAGTCCACGTTGGTTGCAAAAACTCTGCAGATTTTGGTCAGTTGGAGTTGACAGATGTCAGTTCATTTTGTTGTGAATAACAGACATATTCGGATACATTTATCTTCAGACTGTGAGTTGATTCTAGGGCTGTAAAATCCATTTATCGTGATTAATCGATTCCAAAATAAAAACCTAAATATATATTACATATATTTCTTAAATATATACATGTATGTGTGTGTATTTATGTTAAGATTCACCACATCAGTGCATCGGCATAAAAGATGCAATGTATCGATTTAAAAAAA
>NW_015505583.1:525023-538063 GCF_001515645.1 Sinocyclocheilus grahami | reverse complement strand
TGTTCTTTTTAGCAGCATCATATGACCCCTTTAAAGAGACAGCAGCCTAATAAACGCGCTGCATGTCATTAATATTAAAGAACACAAGAATATCATTCACTAATCTTGACTGAATATATTTAATAACTTTAATAGATTAATCTATATTTTATTTATGAGAAGAAAACTATGCAGTGTTTTTAAACTTTCAATTACAGTTTATGTACCTGAAATTTTGTTCAGTTGTATTTATGATATTGCTAATTGATTTGTTTGTTCCCATCTTATTACTGACTGTTTACTTGTCTTTAACACGTTAATATTTGAAATTTATATTAATCTAGTTGTTTTTGCTGTGGTATTTTTTTTAAAGCATAGGCAAAATTCCTCTTGCAGTGCTCTGTAGGCAGCTGATTTTTGCTTGTGTTATTCAGCTGCAACAGAATGCTTTGTAAAAAGACAGAATAAATGTTTGACATCTAAATGTTTGACTTCATTTTTTCTATATTGGAATCGAAACTAGGAATCGATAAGCAGAATCGGAATCGATAAAATTCAAACGATACCCAACCCAACATGGGAATGTGATCTCAAAGCATCACTGATCCCAACGCGAGGGCATCAATTAATGAAGAGACACTGAGGACTAAGGGTGCTTTCACACCTGGCTCGTTGTTTCGGAACCTGGCACGTTTCCCCCCTTAGTTCGGTTCATTTGGGCATATGTGAACACGGCAATCAGGCTCGGATCCGCACCAAAACAATCGATCCGAGATCGCCTGAACGAGGTGGTCTCGGCTCGATTGAAAATTAACTCTGGAGCGGTTCGGTTGTAGTGAGAAAGCAACACGATCCAACGGACCAACAAGCCAGGCTATATCACAATGTATGATGGGTAATTACGTAAATTCCGTGAAAAGCATTAGCTTTGTTGTTTTGCCAATAACTCAAAATTAACCTGTGAATGTCTGAGGGTGAGCATGTCTTCACCATTCACAATCAAAGCACACTTTTTCATTTTATAATGCAGTCTTATTGCTCTTCTTCCTAGTAGGGGCATTTTAAAAATGTTTTCCCGATGAATCCTGGACTCCTGCTCAAAATGATAAATTCATATAAGCACAGCTACAAAAGGAATCCCGGAAAATAAACCGTGGAACTTTGACCAATTCTTTTTAGCAGCATCATATGACCCCTTTAAAGAGACAGCAGCCTAATAAACGCGCTGCATGTCATTAATATTAAAGAACACAAGAATATCATTCACTAATCTTGACTGAATATATTTAATAACTTTAATAGATTAATCTATATTTTATTTATGAGAAGAAAACTATGCAGTGTTTTTAAACTTTCAATTACAGTTTATGTACCTGAAATTTTGTTCAGTTGTATTTATGATATTGCTAATTGATTTGTTTGTTCCCATCTTATTACTGACTGTTTACTTGTCTTTAACACGTTAATATTTGAAATTTATATTAATCTAGTTGTTTTTGCTGTGGTATTTTTTTTAAAGCATAGGCAAAATTCCTCTTGCAGTGCTCTGTAGGCAGCTGATTTTTGCTTGTGTTATTCAGCTGCAACAGAATGCTTTGTAAAAAGACAGAATAAATGTTTGACATCTAAATGTTTGACTTCATTTTTTCTATATTGGAATCGAAACTAGGAATCGATAAGCAGAATCGGAATCGATAAAATTCAAACGATACCCAACCCAACATGGGAATGTGATCTCAAAGCATCACTGATCCCAACGCGAGGGCATCAATTAATGAAGAGACACTGAGGACTAAGGGTGCTTTCACACCTGGCTCGTTGTTTCGGAACCTGGCACGTTTCCCCCCTTAGTTCGGTTCATTTGGGCATATGTGAACACGGCAATCAGGCTCGGATCCGCACCAAAACAATCGATCCGAGATCGCCTGAACGAGGTGGTCTCGGCTCGATTGAAAATTAACTCTGGAGCGGTTCGGTTGTAGTGAGAAAGCAACACGATCCAACGGACCAACAAGCCAGGCTATATCACAATGTATGATGGGTAATTACGTAAGTTCCGTGAAAAGCATTAGTTTTGTTGTTTTGCCAATAACTCAAAATTAACCTGTGAATGTCTGAGGGTGAGCATGTCTTCACCATTCACAATCAAAGCACACTTTTTCATTTTATAATGCAGTCTTATTGCTCTTCTTCCTAGTAGGGGCATTTTAAAAATGTTTTCCCGATGAATCCTGGACTCCTGCTCAAAATGATAAATTCATATAAGCACAGCTACAAAAGGAATCCCGGAAAATAAACCGTGGAACTTTGACCAACGAGAGAACAGTTTACTCACGCGTCACTTGTATTAACAAATTTGGTCCATTTAGAAACTTTGCCATGTGAACGCGAACCCCATCAAGAAAACAACATTGTAATAATTTGCGTCCCTGTTTCGGAACAAAGCAATCAATCTACAGGTGATTGTACAACAAACAAATCACATTCAGGAAACTTCTGCAATTTACCTAAGGATTGTTACACATTCATTTTGCCTGACGATTAACGGTTAAGTCTGTTCAGACACCTGAGTTTACGTTACGTCACCAAACTCTGTACCTTTGCCATCAATGTCTAAATAAATGCAAGGCTTTTCAGAAAACAATGCCGTCACATTCATGTTCACATTAGCATATGAACAGCACTGCAAACTAGCCCACAAAAATGTCCAAGGACTTTGTAGATCATGAAATACTTTGACGGGTTTGATAATGCATTTGCCATAAATATAAAAAGTACAGTACTTTTTGCTCTGTTTAATACATTTAACCATGCATAAATTCACTGATAGAAATGCTCAAGGTTTTCCTCCAAAATCAAAACAACAAAAAAATGCACAAAAAAAATTCAGCTGATTTCATCTGAGCCTATATATGATTGGGTAAACCGATCAAAGTTCATTTACATAGAGAAATCTGTTTTGCAGCATTCAAAATTAAATTGCCTTTGTGCAAATACATTTTGACTTGTTACAAAAGATAGAAATGCTCAAGGTTTTCCTCCAAAATCAAAACAACAAAAAAATGCACAAAAAAAATTCAGCTGATTTCATCTGAGCCTATATATGATTGGGTAAACCGATCAAAGTTCATTTACATAGAGAAATCTGTTTTGCAGCATTCAAAATTAAATTGCCTTTGTGCAAATACATTTTGACTTGTTACAAAAGATTTCTATATTAAATTAATATTGTCCATTTTATCTTTCTATTCAAAGAACGCTTCCACAAAAATAAGAAAACTCTTTTCAACATTGATAGTAATCAGAAATGTTTCTTGAGCAGTAAATCAGCATAATAGACTGATTTCTAAAGGATCGTGTGACACTGAAGGCTGGAGTAATGCTGAAAATTCAGCTTTGATCACAGCAATCAATTACAATTTATAATATGTTCAAATAGAAAATAGGTTTATAAACTGCAATAAGTTTTCACAAATTTACTGTTCTTCCTGTAAGTTGATCAAATACATTCATAAATGCATTCAATAAATTTGAACTATAGCTTAAGCGAACTTAAAGGATAACTTTGCCAATTTTCAGCTAGCTTTGTACAGTTACATTGTCAGTAGTACATGTAAATGACAGCAGATTATGTAAATGAACAATCATTTGTTCTGCCAGATGTAGCAAAGTGTGTGTGACTTTTGTGTGCAGGTAACACGGAGAAAGTTAATTTACATATACTACTGACAAAGCTGGTTGAAAATCGACAAAGTTGTCTTGTAAATATAGGCTAAGTGCTAGAATGCTCGATTACGGTGACCTTAATATTTGATCTTGAAGAGAGTTCAAACAAACTCGGAAAAACTGAGACATCCCATCAAAAACAAAGCACAGTGAGAGAGTTTCACTGCTTAATAACAGAAATAGCTGAAGCACTCATCACACTCTTTAACTGTGGCTTCACTCCGCTATCATCTGACCAGTCATTAACCCCTTCAGTCCCGACAGGAGCGTCACATGAACCTGTCTGACCCGGGACTCTCCTGACGACACAGAGGTCAAGAGCAGCGGCTCAGGTCAGGGCATGAGAGCAACACGTTACACTGTCTGACCAGAGTGATGCATCACACCGACTCGAAGCACGAGTTCACAGACAGACTCTCTCTCTCTCTGGCTGAGCTTCAAAACAAATGCACAAATCTGCTTCTTAAAACTGGAGCACGCTACATGACTTTTGCCCTGATTCACAGTCCAGAGAAGTCCACGTTGGTTGCAAAAACTCTGCAGATTTTGGTCAGTTGGAGTTGACAGATGTCAGTTCATTTTGTTGTGAATAACAGACATATTCGGATACATTTATCTTCAGACTGTGAGTTGATTCTAGGGCTGTAAAATCCATTTATCGTGATTAATCGATTCCAAAATAAAAACCTAAATATATATTACATATATTTCTTAAATATATACATGTATGTGTGTGTATTTATGTTAAGATTCACCACATCAGTGCATCGGCATAAAAGATGCAATGTATCGATTTAAAAAAAATTATTAGTAGATGCTATACTAGGGGTGTGCAATATTGACAAAAAATGGTATCTCGATATTTTATGGGATTTTATCGATAACGATAATTAGACGACATCGTTAAGACAACAACGATATTATTATCGCAGACGATATATATCGCACACCCCTACTCTATACTTTTATTTAGAGAACGACCAATAATATTCACCAATAGTGAACTATCTGTACCATAATGAATTGCATAGCATCATATTTTTTCCATTGCATCGCATTGTGTTCAATCAAATCGAAATCATATCGCACCGCATCGGTAGCTGCTTCAAATGCATCTTTAATGCACCGTATCGTTGGCTATGCATCAAGATTCATTTAGCATCGGCCTCAGCTCTACAGCCCTAGTTCATTCAGTCATTGAAAATCAAACGTATATGATATTTTGAGCCAATTTCAAAACACACTATCATTTGTCTTCAGAAAAAATCAAATAAATAAATAAACAAACAATAAAAAAACAGAGCTGCTTAGCTGTTCTCCCAGCCTGACCAGCTACAGAAGTGGTCAAAACCCATCTAAACCAGCTATGAACGGACTGGAAGACCAGCTAAAACCAGCCAAACTGCTTAGACTGCTTTCAACTTTTGGCCCCCTTTTTCAACAGGGCCTAATTTTTTTTCCTGTGACCATTCACATAGTATGATGCTTAGTGTTTGAAAATATGCTCAGACTTTAAAAGTCATATGTATTCCAGCTTTAACAATATTTGAAAGAGATCTCATAATTTATAATGGTTTTACAATATTAACACTGTAATGTGTGGCCTATGCTATTTCTGCAGAAACTATGCTTATTGTAAAAACATCTGCCAGCAGCAAAAGCCACATTCTGCTGAGCAAGAACAAAAACCCTCAAACACAAATGGTTTTGTTGACTTGTGAAACATTATAACAGTTCACTGTTAGCATAGCACAAAGCTGCTAAATACAGCCCCTGACAGCACATATAATTCACAAAAGATCATCCTAAAATAAATAAAACAGTCTAAATGTGCTCAATGTCTCTAAAAAAATACTATGAGAGGCTGGTATCTGTGTGGCAGCCATTTTATGCTCAAATTAGCGCCAGCGCTGGCCTGTCTGTCAGCTCTCAAAACACACACAATCTAGTCTATTTAAAACACTTCTGCAGTTCCAACAAGATTTGCAGAAGCAGTGACTTCAGTTAGTCTAAAAACATCATGTTTCCATCATAAAACAGGCCCGTGAGTCGTCTCTACGGCAGCCATGTTGTTTCACCACAGTGAGAAACTCTAAGGAGTCGTTTCTAAAACTCTATTCTGATGCTGTCTGTGATGAGCTGAAGGGAAATCCTGTCAGAGATGAGACAGCGGTGAAACACAGTCACAGACTCGGTGACCCTCGTCGGCCCGGGACGCCTTTCTCCGGTTCTCACACACACACACACACACACACACACTCATCTGCTGTCAAAACGGCAGAATGAGGAAGAGAGGAGAGAGGAAAGGAGGACAGGAACACACACACTGCTGCATCGGTGAGGTTGCCATAGCAACTGTCTCCACGTGCTTGACACATTAGTGCAAAGTCGCGACGCCCCTCCCCCAGCGCTGAGGTCACGGCGCAGTCGTTCACACACACACACACACACACACACACACACACACACACACACGTCAATCGACAAACACCGCTGAAGCTCAACGACACACTGGCCCGGATGTGTTCACTCACACAGAGCAGATTAACTGTACAATTACAAAGCCACTAATTCTTGCTCCTCACACCCAAATCAGAGCAGGATTTGGGGTAGAAGTGTCCCCAGCATAGTGAGCAGCGGCTGTGCAGATGTCAGCCATGAGGGGGAGCCAGCAGCCCACTGACTGCGAGAGGAGCGGTCAATCAACAAACACCGCTGAAGCTCAACGACACACTGGCCCGGATGTGTTCACTCACACAGAGCAGATTAACTGTACAATTACAAAGCCACTAATTCTTGCTCCTCACACCCAAATCAGAGCAGGATTTGGGGTAGAAGTGTCCCCAGCATAGTGAGCAGCAGCTGTGCAGATGTCAGCCATGAGGGGGAGCCAGCAGCCCACTGACTGCGAGAGGAGCGGCCTCGACCAGCGGCCATTACCGCCTCCCTCTCAGCACATACAGAGACAGAGCCAGGCACCGCTGCTGCTGCTGATATTAGGGTTAGGGATGTGAACAAAGGATGCAATCAGGCTCTGTGGATCCCTCTTTGATTGGCACCCATTGATCTTCCAGTCATATTCTAGACAGCAGAGCACCGTAGGGATTTATGGGTGGGCTCTTTGGACTCGTGTTAGTGAGCATCCTTCTGGAAAGCACCCAGACCAGCCTAGCTACCTCCCACACCACACTAGCAACCATCAAGCAATGGCAACCATCCACAGCACTGTGACCGTGACGTTTTAATGGGTGAGCACCACCAACTACGGCTGTGCAGTTTGGGGAAATCTGAAATTAAAAATGTGACTGGGGGGGAAAAAAAACTGAAAAGTGTGACTAAAATGTGACCCCCACTAAGATGGTTGATGCATGCTGAATTCCCAAACGGTGCCAAACCCAAACTCAGAGCACATGTGACTGTGAACCGATGAGACACTGAAAACACCTGATAGTGAGCTTCCCGTGTGTGCAGTGCCACGCTTTGCTCTGAAACAGTCTAAAACAGTCACGATATATCATGACCTAGTGCTTCTCTCAGTCTGTTACTGCATCAGCTGAGCTGTAACAGTGATGGGTGAGCTGAACGCTACACTGAGGCTGTTAAACAGTGAAGACTCTGTCTCCGTTCACACTCAGGGTCTTATCCTCAAGTCACCCGCGCGACAAGGGGTCCTTTTCTAAGGCAATTTTCTTGACTCAGATGCTCAACAGATAAACTGGCTGTTGCATTGCGTCTCGTTTTTTTTTCAGCATTTTAAGCCAAGTTATAAATACTCCTATTAAATAATGCTTCTCAAAAAAGCATTTCAAGAAGTGGTCTTGGTGCGGTGTCTGGTGTGAACGCCCCCTAATCTCCTCTGGAGTGCTGCCCCGGACTCAAAGTCACCATGAAGAGCACTGACGCAAAATTACTCTCTGATGAATCACAAATAAAATATTAAGCCTCCTTTTGGCACATAGTCGTTAATGAATTTCAATCGTTGTGAAATGTTTAAGTAATACAAAAATAGATCAAGTCACAGAATTATGGTTTTTGTGATTAATCGCAGTGGTCACTTCTGAGTGCTGATGCACATACTGATGCACTTACTGATGATAATAACAGAGGCCTGGAATACATAAACACTGATGTGATTGAGACCCGCGCACACTGCTGCCGATCTTTTCTGCTTTAGTACCAAACACAAGTGTGCCGTTACAGGTTACAAGCTGCGGTCGATGAAGGTGACAAAGCGTAAGTGACGGCATCAGTCTTAGAGTGCGTGTCTACTAGGGCTGTCAAATTGGCTGAAAAACTAAATTTGAATTTTGTACTTAAATATTATCAATATTCAAATTATATTCGAATTTAAAAGGCATAATTTCAGTTGGGGGGAAAAAGCTTTTGGCTTCTCTCCTGAGGCCACAAGAGGGCGCATCAAGCAAAATATTACTAATGCACGTTTCTTCAAACCAATGAAATAACACGACTATCTTTGAAAAAAGTGCATAATGTTTAAAAAAAATTTTATAAAACATATATAATTAAGTTGCTTAAACAACTATAAACAAAACAGCATCATGTATGTATGCATGTATAGTTTAATACAAAGGACCGAAAACCAATCACAGAGTAATTTTTCATTTAAAAACATGAGATGCAGTGGGATGGTGAAAAACTGTCAAAGTCTCGAGACATGTTAAAGTTGAACTTGCATTAATCTTACATGGCTTTCTAAACATGCGGCTCTCTTGTGCGAGACGCGAGTGCAACGGTGATAGATGTCCCTCTAGAAAATGCGATAAATGTGTGAACGGCTTGGTTTCAGTTTTGACGTAAACAACATCTCCGCATTGATGTTCTCTTTCACGCTATATTTTGAACGAACAACGTAGCAGCGCTGCATCTAGTGGCTTCAACTGGATAGACTAAGAAAAACATTACAATGCAACGACACCTACATCGTCATCGCATCTTATGCGCCACTGATAACGCAGCCTGACGCACACATAAAATGTGGATTTTTATTTTAAATTCGACGAATAATCGAAATTCACATTTTTTTGGCAGCCCTAGTGTCTACCAAAGTTTTTTTGTTTGTTTTTTAGTTTTTTAAGGCTAGCATATTTTTTACATTGTTTTCAATAGGAGAGCTGCATTGTTTAAAACGCAAGTAGCGTAATGAGCGTCTTTTTCACGCTGAGTGCTCGCCGTTTTTTTTTTTCTTCTCGGCACCAAGTGTTGAGGAATGTTCAACTTTGGGTAAAACGCAACGCTCCCTGTCACTTTTTATTTAGCTGTCCATTTACAGTGGAGGAAGGGTGAGGCAAATACCACACCGTCCAACCGTCACATGCCACTTATACTACGACTGAACAACATAAGTTAATATATTGCTTGTCTCAGAGCAGTGTTGTGGAAAGTTACGTTTAAAAGTAATGCATTACAATATTGCGTAACTCCATAAAAAAAAAGTAACTAATTGCATTACTTGGTTAATTTTTATGGAAAGTAATGCATTGTGTTACTTTTGCATTAGTATTTGTCACCTGGGCCAGGCTTGCTTATTTGTTTTTAATAACAAAAACACAAAGTTTATATTTTTGGCAACTGTAAAGGCCCTTTCACACCTAAAGAGAAATTAATAAGCCTCAGGCTGAAGGAAGTGCCTCTGCATTTTTCTCAATATGGGACAAGAGAGCTGTCGTGAATAAACTGGAAACCAAGCAACTGGATTTACTTATTAGAAAAAGTAGTTTCATACTAATATTAAGTATCATACTCACAAGCGCTCATAGCTAGGCGTTCTCAGCAGAGCATTTGGCTCTTTGGACATATTTGTAGTATTTTTCCCTTTTTTCTCCATAAACGTCTGAAAATTAATGAATGAAGAGTATAAGCCATAAACCAAATTAACCAGCTCAGAGATTAATCCCACCTCAACATATGATTCATAATCAAATGATTGATTATTCATTTAATCAGGTTAAAATGCATTTTTTATTTTCTGTATTTAATTAAATACATTACATCAAATCTAATTCATTGTTGATTATTTTCATTATCGATTACTTTAAAATTGATATCAATTATTATTATCATGACTTCATCGAACAGTTGTTGCAGCACTAATTTAAAGCTATTTATAATGGATAATCTACTCATCCTATGAAACACTGCAAATGACTAATTAAACTACTGCAATATATCCAGGATTAAATGTAGTTTATTACAAAATATGTAAAAATATACCAACATAAGTTGTTTGACTGTAGGAAGACTAATATATTTATTTTAAGGAAAAAAGACTGGAAAAGTGTAAAGAATTTAAAAACATGAAGTGTTTGTCGTGTTCTGACCATAAAGAGTAGTTTAATGGTCTGGTTTCTACAACTTTCACTTTGGAGCAAAAATCTGCCTTCAAACTTGAAAGAAATAAAAATGTGACATTTATCATGATATTCATATCGACTGATGTGATCTTTGGATTTAGAAAGAATTGCAAAATGTACTCAGATTCCACCTTTAAACATTTGTCTGCAAACAGGAAGCCCGTCATTGTTTCTTGAGTTTACCTTATTTAGCGACCATATAGGAGTATTTGTTATAGCATTGTTTTATGATTTGTTTTGTGTGAAATAACGTGCTGTCATTTTGACCAGGGCTTTCTGGAAGAAGATATTGTAATATCTCAATAAGATTTCCTAGTTAAATAAAGAATATAAAATCATTACTCTTTTAGTACTTTTGAAGAACAACAAACATGTACTTATGAACTGACACATAAGTATGCTTTATAAGTAATTCAATGCAATTTTCCGTCTGCTTAAGTAAAAACATCAACAAAAAAAAAAATTTTTAAATCACAGCTGCATTTTCTCTCAAAATAAAATTATTTTTGTGTGATTTTTTTTTTCTTCCACGCAACCTTTCAATAATGATTTAAATTGACCGAATGATTAAACACTTTACAAATGAAAAGATACTTCATCTCATTTAGGCTACTCTTATTTTATTCAGAATGTAAACAGCACAGCAGAATCTTCCAGTTGACATATAATAGTTCTAAATAAGAACAGGTTCTAAATTCTAAATACATCTGCAAACCTACAAAAAAAAGCAACTCAATAAGAACACTGGATTGATGCAATTCAGAAAACTATGAAAGAGGAAAGACGAGGAAAAACAGGAATAATGGGAGAGGCAGCAGAGAGAGAGAGAGAGAGAGAGAGAGAGAGAGTGCTGCAGTGAGATACGGCCTTTGTGCTGCCGTCAGCCGAGCAGGAGCGCTGAGAGAGAGAGAAAGAGAGAGGGAGGGAGGGAGGGAGGGAGAATGGAGGGCTGAGAGTGGGTGTGCGAACGAGAGAGCAAGAGACAGACAACGAAGGGAGGGAAGGAGAACACGAAAAAAAACAAAAAGCTACAAGTAAAACGTATTTTATGCATGAATCCTTGAAAAAAACTGCAGCTTTTCTTGCACCCTGCTTGATTAAACTATCGCACAGGACGAGGGGAAAACTGTGTGTGCAACAGAGAGCGCATGAAGGAGAGCAACGGCCCCTGAAGCTGAATAAGCCACGCGCACACAGGAAGACCCAGAATAGCAACAGGAAACACGCCCCAGACTGAATACTGCAACGGCACAGCCGCGCAAAACAGGCCGAGAGCTGCGCTGAACCGCTGCCTTCTCAACAGCATTCAGATCACACAGAGACACAATCGATTTACAGTTCAAAAGTGACAGCGTTATTCTAAAAGCTCGCAGTAGAATTATACACAATAAATAAGATTGGATTATATTTTCTTCTGATGAAATTGTGAATAGTGCATGTTAACATGCAAAACGCCACCACAATGCTAGTGTGTTCCGAGTAACTGTGTTGTTAGTGCCAAGGGGAGTCACAAGTTTCCATCCCAATAAGACATTATTGTGGCGATGGTATAAAGTGTCAATCAGAGATTTTATATCACCGTACGTAGCTGACATGCATCATGTTTTATAGAGTTATTAAATGCAATATGTCAAAAAATAACTCAATGAACGATGTATGGAGTATTCATACAAACACTGTTGATTTTTTTCCTTAAGTCAATGTAAACACTGAAACGTAAACACTGGTGAAGACTGACAGTGTGTCAGTATATTAGATGTGTGCATTCAGTCTTAAAGTGGCAGCAGCCTAATAAACCTGCTGCTGTCCGCGTCATCAAAAAAAAAAAAAGATTCATTTTTGTAATAGGAACAGGAACCTTCTTTAATAGGAATCAAATTAGTATATTTCTACAGTGAAGACGATGCAGTTTTATTTTTTATATATATTTGATTATTCAATTCTATAGTATTTCTTGCTACATGTTAAATAAATCTACTGTACCTGAAAGACGTTCTTTAATTTGTACCTTTGTCCTATTGTTTTTGTCCTACTGATGTAATTTGCTTGTTTTAAATAAAATTAAATTTATAAAACGGATAGTTCTAGTCCTTGATTCTGATTGGTTGAGCCGCGTTCGAAGCTGTTGTAAATTACTAACTCTACAAACACACACCTTTGTTTACTTTGCAACCACAACTGATTCTGAGGAACTACATTGTTTGGTGGAAGAATACTGTTTTTATTAATATCATTACACTTTATTTGCTCTGTTTTATTCTGTGAAACCTTACTACGTATATGGAATAACCGTTTTATAAAAGCAATAAGCCCCGTGAAGCCGTGGTTTACAGTGAATTTATAACAGCTAAGGGCGTTTTAGGCACTCTGCTTTGCACTGATGTTTGCACGAGCTCTGCGGTTTGGTACTCCAGTAAAGTCACGTCACATTTATTTATATAGTATGTTATGCAATAGATAGCCTTAAATCAAGCAGCTTTACAGTATTAAACATGAAAAACCAGAGTCCGTGTCGCTTTCAGCTAGAAATACAAGTTGATTTTCTGTTATAAAGCAGCTCTCCAGTGTGGAGCTACTTAACGATTAGGGCTGAAGCTATCGAATATTTTAGTAATCGAGTGTTCTACCGAAAATTCCATCGAGTAATCAGATAAGAAGATTTTTTTTCTTTATTAAAGAGCAATACTAAATATACAAGAGAAAATAAGACCGGTCTCTTAAAATGAACAAGTAATTTGTTTCCTTTTTAGAAAAATTAACATGCATAACTGTGAAAACTAAACCCATTTAGTGCATTTAATTGCCATATTACATTCAAAATGCAAATACAAATAAGAATATAAAAATCCATTTCAAATTACTTTAAAAAAGGTAAACAGTACAACCAAAAACTAAGACATAAATCTGAATAATAGTAATAAAAAAATAATAATAAAACCTAAACATTGTGCAACTTAACTTTCA
>NW_015505583.1:521644-524672 GCF_001515645.1 Sinocyclocheilus grahami | reverse complement strand
AGAGAGAGAGAGAGAGAGAGAGAGAGAGAGTGCTGCAGTGAGATACGGCCTTTGTGCTGCCGTCAGCCGAGCAGGAGCGCTGAGAGAGAGAGAAAGAGAGAGGGAGGGAGGGAGGGAGGGAGAATGGAGGGCTGAGAGTGGGTGTGCGAACGAGAGAGCAAGAGACAGACAACGAAGGGAGGGAAGGAGAACACGAAAAAAAACAAAAAGCTACAAGTAAAACGTATTTTATGCATGAATCCTTGAAAAAAACTGCAGCTTTTCTTGCACCCTGCTTGATTAAACTATCGCACAGGACGAGGGGAAAACTGTGTGTGCAACAGAGAGCGCATGAAGGAGAGCAACGGCCCCTGAAGCTGAATAAGCCACGCGCACACAGGAAGACCCAGAATAGCAACAGGAAACACGCCCCAGACTGAATACTGCAACGGCACAGCCGCGCAAAACAGGCCGAGAGCTGCGCTGAACCGCTGCCTTCTCAACAGCATTCAGATCACACAGAGACACAATCGATTTACAGTTCAAAAGTGACAGCGTTATTCTAAAAGCTCGCAGTAGAATTATACACAATAAATAAGATTGGATTATATTTTCTTCTGATGAAATTGTGAATAGTGCATGTTAACATGCAAAACGCCACCACAATGCTAGTGTGTTCCGAGTAACTGTGTTGTTAGTGCCAAGGGGAGTCACAAGTTTCCATCCCAATAAGACATTATTGTGGCGATGGTATAAAGTGTCAATCAGAGATTTTATATCACCGTACGTAGCTGACATGCATCATGTTTTATAGAGTTATTAAATGCAATATGTCAAAAAATAACTCGATGAACGATGTATGGAGTATTCATACAAACACTGTTGATTTTTTTCCTTAAGTCAATATAAACACTGAAACGTAAACACTGGTGAAGACTGACAGTGTGTCAGTATATTAGATGTGTGCATTCAGTCTTAAAGTGGCAGCAGCCTAATAAACCTGCTGCTGTCTGCGTCATCAAAAAAAAAAAAAGATTCATTTTTGTAATAGGAACAGGAACCTTCTTTAATAGGAATCAAATTATTATATTTCTACAGTGAAGACGATGCAGTTTTATTTTTTATATATATTTGATTATTCAATTCTATAGTATTTCTTGCTACATGTTAAATAAATCTACTGTACCTGAAAGACGTTCTTTAATTTGTACCTTTGTCCTATTGTTTTTGTCCTACTGATGTAATTTGCTTGTTTTAAATAAAATTAAATTTATAAAACGGATAGTTCTAGTCCTTGATTCTGATTGGTTGAGCCGCGTTCGAAGCTGTTGTAAATTACTAACTCTACAAACACACACCTTTGTTTACTTTGCAACCACAACTGTTTCTAAGGAACTACATTGTTTGGTGGAAGAATACTGTTTTTATTAATATCATTACACTTTATTTGCTCTGTTTTATTCTGTGAAACCTTACTACGTATATGGAATAACCGTTTTATAAAAGCAATAAGCCCCGTGAAGCCGTGGTTTACAGTGAATTTATAACAGCTAAGGGCGTTTTAGGCACTCTGCTTTGCACTGATGTTTGCACGAGCTCTGCGGTTTGGTACTCCAGTAAAGTCACGTCACATTTATTTATATAGTATGTTATGCAATAGATAGCCTTAAATCAAGCAGCTTTACAGTATTAAACATGAAAAACCAGAGTCCGTGTCGCTTTCAGTTAGAAATACAAGTTGATTTTCTGTTATAAAGCAGCTCTCCAGTGTGGAGCTACTTAACGATTAGGGCTGAAGCTATCGAATATTTTAGTAATCGAGTGTTCTACCCAAAATTCCATCGAGTAATCAGATAAGAAGATTTTTTTTCTTTATTAAAGAGCAATACTAAATATACAAGAGAAAATAAGACCGGTCTCTTAAAATGAACAAGTAATTTGTTTCCTTTTTAGAAAAATTAACATGCATAACTGTGAAAACTAAACCCATTTAGTGCATTTAATTGCCATATTACATTCAAAATGCAAATACAAATAAGAATATAAAAATCCATTTCAAATTACTTTAAAAAAGGTAAACAGTACAACCAAAAACTAAGACATAAATCTGAATAATAGTAATAAAAAAATAATAATAAAACCTAAACATTGTGCAACTTAACTTTCAAGTTTCAGCCCAACTACAGCTCAGGCATGACATAAGCCTTTACGGTCTTCTTAGAAGGCTTTGTGGCTTTTGTAAGAGGCAAAAATTAGTGGGCAGGAAGCTAAAGTGGAACACAAACAAGAGTCTATACACATAACATTTATTAACACATTTTTCAGCAACATGAATTTAAAGTTATTTGGAGAATAAACCCTCTTAAATGTCTCTCTGCATACTGGTGTGTGTGTGTGTGTGTGTGAGATCCTTTAAAGGAGCATGTGGTTGCAAACACGGTGCTCTGTATGTAGTTACAGTAAATTGTAGGGATGCACCGAAATGAAAATTCTGGGCAGAAACCGAGAATTCTGGATGTGCTTGGTCGAAAACCGAAACTGCTTTGTAATAATTATTTATTTTTTTAAATAATATAAACGTAATTTTGTATGACTTTTTAATTTAACTCAATTTTAATGACACGGAATTTAAAGGGGTCATATGATGCGATTTCAATTTTTCCTTTCTCTTTGAAGTGTTACAAGCTCTTGGTGCATAAAGAAGATCTGTAAAGTTGCAAAGACTAAAGTCTCAAATCCAAAGAGATATACTTTATAAAAGTTAAGACTCTGCCACGCCCCCCTAAAACGGCTCGTTCTAACACGCCCCCACATGTCTACCTCACTATGTGGAAATATTAGCATAATGCCGCCCAAATGTACACGCAAAGAAAGAAGGCGTGGTTTCAGTAACCGCAGTTAGTGTTGATGCAGCATGTCAGGCAGACGCTGTGTGTTTCAGTGCGAAAGCAAAAGCACTTTATGTGGCTTTCCGGAAGTAGATGCATTTAGGAGTCATTGGTTAAGATTTATTTACAACAGAACAGCACAACCCAGATGTTCGAATTTG